>NC_141227.1:7382500-7655000 GCF_054856515.1 Filicampus tigris | reverse complement strand
AAAGGTAGTAAGAGAGAATGTGATGAGGCCTTTCTGACTAAAAAAATGTCTGAGAGCTCACATACTAATATTTAAGAGGACTATACCCTGTTTGACAACCAGTTCATACATGTATGGATCTGTGTAGGGAAACAGAATTTTCACAGGCCTCATCTGTGTTTACTTGTATGAACAGCCTCAAGACTGTTTCAGGGGCCAGCTTTCTGCTTAGCAAATCCTATTGCAAGTAGACTACATGACTGTTAGCAATGCTGACTTGCTCTTCACACATCGCCAGTCTTTTTTTCCCCTTAGTTTATTTATGCTGACTGCAACGTAAATCGTCATAAGAGGCCAGGCAACTCCTCTTTCCTGAAATGTAAAGCTGACTTGGAACTTCACAAGATGAAACATGGAGTTAGAAGACTAGAGCATAGGCCAAACCTGTTAGTGTTGTAATGATTATATATTGTGGGTACATGAAACACAACTCGCAAATGGCAGTCTGGGATTAAACATTCACTCCCTTAAATAATGATTTCAGTGTCATTCAGTCCTTCTCAGGCCCAACTTTTGTGTACACGTGGCGTTGTGGTTGTGTCTGTGATGGGTAAATTACATTTGTGTGTGAAAACAAGTCCAAGTCCAGGATATGTGGGCCATAAAATATTTTACAGCTTGTAAAGTGTTATTAGACCTTGTTATCAGCACATGAATTTGCAATCAACTACGCCCACTAACAATAACTTTTACAACAAGTATTTTCCGAGAGGGCCTTTGGGTACCTCACTTATGTCATCTCAGTCACAGCTCACACCTTACTGCTTAACAATTACACCCATAATTGGAGAGGAGTTATCACCACGATGCAAGGTCGGGGTGCCACATGTCAACTGGTTTGTTTGCTGAAGTGAAACTCTGGCAAATTGCTGAGCCAAGCAGCAGGCGGGGCCGCAACCGTCGCACAATGTCACATGGAGAGCTCATATGACAGGTGTGCCTGTTGAGGTTCTGAAGATCTCACGTAGGGCCATATTTTCCAGACCGTGCCTTTTTTAACTGCCTGGACTTGTGCACATTTCATTTGTGCAGATTTTCCCATCCAGACTTCTGACCCAACCACTGCGTGGAAATTTTGATTGAACGCGGCCACACTTGACCTTTTTCCTGACTGGCAAATCATGGAACATGGAGTTTTCCTCAAACTTGTGAATGTCATTGAAATCCGTGAAAAAGATGAAGCGCACTTTAAATTTGAAAAGGCGTTACACCAGCAGTCCCGAACCTTTTTTGCACAACGTAGCAGTTTCACATGGACATATTTTGATTTAAAAACAAATACAAAAAATGATTTTTTTATTTCCAAAAACTCAGAAGGCTTGTCTTTTAATCCTGGCTGTATGAGCCGAAGTTTTGATGGCTTTATTGCCTCATTTTCAAGCCTGTTGCGACATTTTACGTATATCGGGTTTAGACTCACAATAAACCCATACAGTAAGTAGGACCGATGATATTGTCTCTGAAGTAAAGCTTTATCTGTCTAGAAAGTTGTAGGCTCTTATTCTTTATCATTGTTTGGCCTGTTCGTTTTTTTAAAGAAACTAGGCCGAACACGTGTGTTAGCTCGTGGGCATCCTTTTTATCACATGGCAGAGGTTGAGCGTTTTGATAGAGGCGAAGATGAGACTTATTTCAGACAGATAATCAACAAAATATTTTTTAGTTCCAATTAGCACTCGTGAGCCGCCAACGGAATGTCCACACAGGTCGACCTAGCGCCGCTGTTTGTGCAGACATTTCCCTCTGCCTGCTGGTCAGCCTCCGCTGTCAAGGAGGGATCCCATCTATTATCTGTTTCAGTGAAACCGAGAAGTCCCGGCTGACCCAAACCAAGAAAGACAATCAAAAGAAAAAAAATATTTTGACAGTTGCAGTTAAAATACATTTGATCATTTTCTGTAAATCTATTTTCTTAACATTATTAGCAGAGCTGGGTATTTTACTACAAATTGAGTGTCCGTTATTCGACCTCCGTCTGCAGCATGGGTACCCTTCCACCGTCTGTCATTTGCCTTTTTTTCCGGGATTAAAAAATGTATATATACTGTACTATAGGCCGGTCCGCCTCGCTTTTCGCTAAAACCACCCCCAAACCTAACCTCCCCCCCACCCAAACTTTTCCTTGCGTGTAAACATTTTTTAAATGTCACAAAATTTATGCCATAGTACTCATGCCATAGCGCCTATGAAAAAAAATATTTCAACCGGGTGTTATGTTTGAAGTTCTTAAATGTAATGTTACACAGGATCGGCACCAGAGCTGGGCATTTTACTAAAAATTGAGCGTCCATTATTCGTCAGCCGTCTGCAGTGTGGGTACCCTTCCGTCGTCCGTCATTCGCCTTTTTTCTCCGGGGGAAAAAAATAGTACCCGTCTGTAGGCCGGTCCGTCTCTATTTTTAAACGGATGTCCGTCGGCCAGTCTGACGGAACTTTCACTCCCCCCAAAACACAAATTTAATATTAAAGTGATGGAATTGGAAGTGTTAGTCAAAGAGGTAAACAACCATTTCTGACTTTGATAATCACTAAATTTGCAAAAAAGCAGCAACTGCATAAAAGGCATGATTTGTTGTTTTGACCAGCCCGGTGGACAAAATTGCTTTGGGAGAGGCCAGCACCAATTGTCACAATGCACTGAAATGTTCCAGATGCAAGGAAATACAGAGTTGAAAGGAGTTTTGTCATAGGTGATACAGCATGACTCCTTCTTGTTACTGCCTCCAAATCAACCCTCAGATCATTAAGAAGCTTCAAAATGGCACTGCTGAATAGATATGTCATGATGATTTTTGTTCATTGGGTATCGAAAATGTTGACAGGGCTGAAAAGTTCTCCCCTCCACTTCCCATTTTGCCATCGCCATGCAGGCTCCGCTTTGCAGACTGTTTTTCGCCTGCTTTTTAGTATTTAAAGATGCGAAATCGGTCGAAAGAATTCATCTCAGGTTTTAAATCACATTGCGTGTGTTAAATTAGTCTCTTTGCCTATAGTCCTCCCAGAATGAACTTTTGCTGCAATTTTATGCCCGTTTGACAGACGCAATCCTCATTGCGCCCGGTTCGTAGATCATCTTCCACATTCATTTGCATGATTAATAAAGTCTATGCTAGTTTATGCAGGTGGAATCTTAGATCCCTTGTGCTCGGATGTGCACTGGTGGGCTGTTGGCTTCTGCTTTAAAGGTGGGGAATGTGTGGAATTCTTCTTAGCATATCAGTGTGAGGCTTAAGTCCCTGATCCAAATAGATGGTAGTTGTTATCACTTCAGATCTCACGTCAGCTTGGATAATATAATCTACAATGAATTTTATTATTTTTAGGGTGTAACTAAGGAAAGTTTCATCAGCAAGTAAATATGGTGTAAATGGTTGTCCAGGATCTTTTTTTGCATTAGTCTGGTCCTGTAGAGTAGCTGCCCAAGAAATGTAGCAATAATAGAGAAATTATAACAATGACCTCTTCTGAAGATTCAATCTTTTTTCCCAACTGGCTGTCCTTCAAAACAGAGTAAAAATGTTGAGTCACCTGGTGGGTAGGTGAGGGCCTAGGCATAGCCTACATCGTAACCGCTGCAACTGTTCTGGTGTTGTAATTAGGCAGTGGTAAACATGCACTTTCTCTCAGCTTTTTGGAATGTGTCTCATGTGTTGCAGGCATTAAATTCAAAATGAGTGAATATTTGAAAAAAAAAAAAAAAGTGTACTGTTTGACCATTAAATATCTTGTTTTTGTTGTGTATTCAAGTGAATATAATGTAGGTTGAAAAGTAGACTTTACATAGATCAGATTGGCTGGATCAGATATTTTGCATTTTATAAAATGGTGATCAGTTATAATGTCATAGTTGGCAAATCGATCTATGATGTCATTGGTCGGATCCGCAAAGTAAAACATTACAGCAAGAACAATCTCCTTCACTCCAGGAACGTAAATTGTACACAAATTGTGGCTGTTCGTGGGCTGGGCCCAATCCCCCGTGAATAGTGTGGGTCAACTCTACAGTAAATGAACTAGTTCTTTAAATTGATTGGATAGATTGGTCCATCTTCTGATTGGATCGGGGATCGGCTAGCATTTTGTTTAACTCATTGATCGGCTCCAAAATCCTTATTGTGTAAAGCTTCTTGAAAAGGATTTGCAAATCATTGTACCAACATTTTGATTTTATTTACATCTTGCACAACGTCCCAAATTCGATGGAGGTTTGTACAATCACTGATATTTACTTGATGGTCTTGTCACTTCTACGATTCGTGTGTAGCTTAATTGTAACTGACATTTATTGTCATTTGTTCACTCATTCCTGTCCGAGTGCACACTCACGATTGCCGAAAGTGAGGCTGGTCACAATGTTTTCAGACAAACAAGCTCCATGATTTTAAATGTTCAAATTTTTGTCAGCTTGGACGGCTCTGCTCTCTGAGCTTTCTCTTGGAGTTTAAGTTGAAAATGCTAAATTATAGACAAAACAAAACTATGCTCTGGCTAGGTATTATCTCCTGTTTGCTTTTGTATCATGTTATTTAGGAAAAACCAGCTGACCCTTCATTCTGACCTTTCGGGTCCTTATGTTACATTAAATGTAAAATCTGTGTGGCAGAGTATGCTGTTTAGGTCACTGGACCAAATTGAGCTCCATGACCTTGCCCCCCCCCCCTGCCCCCACTGTGCGCATCCACACCGATCACTGAGGAGGGGAGGGCAAGGAAACGAAAAGCTCAGCGTTTTAAGTATTTAGCGTTTATACCAAGTGGGCAGATTTTTATCTGCGTGATGCTGTCGGGTCCGGAGTGCGGGTGAATAACGCTTTTGAATACACAGCCTAAAGTGTAACAATAGTGTTGGTGTGCAAACAATGCTGCTTGGGCTTGGGCTGCCAAGCCTGGAGGGAGACACTCTCAGGCCTCACCTTTGGCACACATGTCACTCGAATCCATTCATCCACAGACAGTAGGCGTTTGATCAGCTGTGAGCGCGTGGTTTGACCTTGACCCATTCAACATAGTATTGATTATTGTTCTGGTTTACAAGGGGGAGGGGTTGATTTGCCTCACAAGATCAGAAAACTGGATGTGTAAATGTTTTTTTTCATCACAAGGACAGATTATGCAGCACATGATTAGTCATCTGTGCTAACTAAAGACCAGAATGAATCCCTCTGTGTGACCCATGACAACTAGACCAACTTTCCACTGATGGCAGCTTCAGAGCCTTCTCTGTTACATAGAACCAGTCAGACCTTTCGATAGGTTTCATGATTTCAGCTTTAATTGGCGTCCTTTCAATGGCAAAGAGTGATGTGAACCACTCCCCTCAAGACTGCTTTAGTTTTTTTAACAAAAGATGCAACATGGTTCATCAACAATCTGCACTTCAGTAGCTAGGTTCATTACTGAAGTCTACGTCTTTGATTAGATCAAAATGACACATACACTAACAAATGATTTGTTCATTCACTTTCTATGTCAGGGTCGAGGCTGTGCTATAGCCTGACTTTGAACGAGAGATGGGTCAGATTATTAATGAAACAGCATGTGTTATGCTACAGCACACTAGAGCAGGGGTTCCTGAACTTTTCTATGCCCCACAACTCTAAAGTAAAGTTTTATGTTAAGATAATTTGTCATTTGTCTCAAAAGTGTTTGTTTGTACCTTTTGACAATTGGCTCTCACAGTTCACGAATACCTGTGCCTTTTGGCCTTGGAATAGTTACTAACATTTACCTTGCAGTCCAATTATTACTCCAATAGGGTGCATCAATGTAGATTATTTTCGCTATTTCTAACCGTAGTCTAGCTTTCAAGACAGTATAATCAGTTCAATTACCAACTACTATATTTTGTTGATAATTTGTGATGGTGGTCTGGGTGTAAAATTTCATGCATATTCTCCCGCGTTCATTTTGTATTTTGCAATGTGCCACCAGACGTTGTGAGCCTTTGTTCGCTCACACTCTTTTTCTCTTTTGTTTTTTCTTCTTTATGTTGTAGGACCGGAATCGGCCCTTTGATGCATTTAGCTTGCACTCTTTGGAGAATTCCTTGATGGATATGATAAGGACTGACCATGACAAAGGTAAAGCTCACCCTGCTGATGACCCACCAATGACTGTCGCTGATATTTTGTGGAGGAATCATTTTGCAGGTTAGGAATATTCATTTGTCTGTGCTTAAGCTGTATGTATGGGTCGTGGGGGTTGTTTTGTCTCATTATACCTTTCTTATTGCTCCTGTATGTATCTCCATTTCTGGATTGAAATTAATTCCACAAATTAAGTGTTTGACCTTCAAATTCCTGCATCCTAATTAATGTTAAGGACAACAAACAGTTTTCACCCTGAAAGGTTAGCGAAGGATTTAAGATGTAATATTCTAACTGTAACTGGCTATGGTTGTGGGCCTAACGATACATACATTAGGCATCTGTGATTTAAACACACTCCATTTGTACTGAAGTCTACTTCTCATCACATTCATGCACCCAGAGCTGGGCATTTTACAAAAGATTTGCTGTCCGTTTGTCAACTTCTGCCTACAGCCAGGGTACCCTTCCGCTGTCTGTTTTTCTGCCATTTTGTCCGGCCGGACCAAATAGTAATTACCTATAGGCCAGTCCGACCATCATTTTAAATGGGCTTCTATTAGCGTTTCCGACTACCAACTTCGAAAAACTACCACTAGCATTGCTCGGCAATGTTTGAAACAAAAGACTCACCGCGGCATGGAAATGGGCGTCCGTCATAGGCGGATAGGCGGACCGGTCTGTCACATAGGCGGTATGCCCATCTCTGCTTACACTTGAATGGACATATCCAAAATCTTCAACTGTGATGTTTGCGTAACTGGTGTTCTTTCTGACTGACGTGCAACATTGCTGCAAAGGTTACAATGCATTTTGGTCTGCATGTGCATTTGCATCTGTGAATGCAGGAAGTACAATATGATCATGAGCGAGACGCGTTTCTGCCTCAAAGCCTTCCATCCATTCATATGTAAACAAGTCGTGGCTGACATCTGCAATAAGATAGTGATGCAGACCTGAATAACTATATCTAGACTATAGCTCAAATTGTTGTGTGTATCCAGTATATTCAATAAAGACAGATAACTACAGGCTAAATAGTTGTTTATAGTCTTTTAGTGGGTGTCCAATACATCTCTAGCAACAAATGAGTTTTCTGGTTAGAACTCTGTCTTTGAGCAGTGTCACTTCACTTTTTATAGACTTGACTTCCCAGATTTCTAGAATGCATTATGTAGTGGCATTTCACTTGTGATCAGGTCACTCAAGAAGCCTACACAGAATAAACACATGTAGCTAATATCTACCATTTCTAGATTATATTTGGTATCTGATGTCTAAAATACCACATCACAATAGCCCAGCCTCCTGTGGTGGTGGTTGTGATTTTGTGGTTGGTTATTACGTCCACAAGTGCCCACTTCCTCCATCATACTAATGGCTATCATGAAAACATCACAGGGAATGTGGTACATAGTGTAGACATGGGTGCATCCCTCATTGCATGTTTACCTTTGTGGTTGTTATGTAGAGAGGCGTATGACTGCTGCAAGCTCTCCTGTCAACCATGAACACTCCACCCTGTTTGTGTAGAGCTCCAATATCTTGATCCTGATGTGAAATTTAAATCTATCTTGTGCTTCTACAGCTCCCAATAGCAGAAACATATTTATTGTTTGTTTATGATTCGAGGTTGTAGTTTAAAAATTCATCTTTGTTCGTATGGGTTGTATGTAAAAATGAAGCAATCAATAGCAGTATGTGATGTATACTAATATAACGCAACTCTCACAAGATCATAATCGCTCACCTGAGCCAACTGGCCGATCAGTTGACTGGGAAAAGGCAATGAGTTTGCTTAACCTCCTGTTATAACTAGCCAGAAATCACACTTTAGTACTGTATATAACCAACTAACTGTACTGCCAGAACAAATGAATCCAGCAGGCACAGTTTTGGCATCTCCAACTCAATGGGTCCTACCCACATCCATCCCATCATAAACATTGCAAACCTCTCATTGGGATTGGATGAGTTTGAGTTTGTCTGTTCTGGAAGATCAACACTTACTTACCATGATACAAATAAGCCAAATGCATCTTTTAAAAAGTGTGAGGTGTCGCCCGCCCACACTGCCCTTTTTTTCCTTTTAAAGTGTGGCTCTCACAATGAGCACTTCTTTGTAGAAGTGCATGTGTGAAAGGGACACTTCATTGTTGAAGGGTTATCTCACTAAATTAATGGTTCTTCAGTGTGAGAGTCCAGATGGATATTTCAACATACTGTATGTATACTGCACCTTCAAACAGATGCTGGATCTTGTTGAACTCAACCAGATGACCAAAAACACACATACACGATTGCACCAGAGCTGGGCATTTTACTAAAATTTCTCGGTCGGTTAACCGCCTTCCACCTGCAGCCGGAATACCCTTCCGCTGTCTATCCTCCTTTTTTTCCGGCCGCAAAAATAGTAATCGCCTATATGCCGATCCGCCTATCATTTTAAACGGCCTTCCATTTGTGTTTTCGTCTACAAACTTCGACCAACATCCACTCACACAACCCCTCCCTCCGCCCTCCCCACTGAGTGATATTTCAAACGAAAGACTCACCGTTGCAAATGAGATCTTATTCCTGAGTAAATGAACTAGAAAAGAGCTCCGTTTTAATTTACATTTCCAGGTATTAATTTAGCAACATATTTAATAGTGTGTTTGTCGTTGGTAAGAAGGAAGAGGAAGAAACAATTCATGTGAACGATTTGCTGTAGCGACCCTAAAGAGACAGGCTGAAAGTCACAACAACAAACATTGGTAGTGGTGTAGAAATGCACTGCATCATTCAGTTTACAGTATTTTGTCTTACTTGAAGCTAAACAAGTTAGCCATTCATTTGAAAGTATTAGTGCCCTCACTCACAATTTAGCTATCAAGCCAAATATTCAAAGTGCAAACTACAAATTCTTTTGAACTTTGACATAGACTTACACTGTGCAAACACATGCACTAACACTTGCAAGCATTAGCTTAGCGTGTCTAACTCATATTTGCACATTGTTACTGTGGGTGTGAGAGTACACAGAGCTTAAAAAGATAAGAAGTTTATGAACTCAACACAGAGCTACAGTTTGTGTTTATTGCAATGATTTTTTTGGGATGTGTTATAGTTTTTTAAATTCAGTCTCATTGTTTGCCAATTAGACTATTAAAACCATTCATGACAACCTCCTCAAGCGATGCCACTGTGGTTCACATTCCAAAGATGGTAGAGTTAATTACTTTCAGGCATAAAATAATTCATTCACAGAATACATTATAAAACCTCCACAATTCCCTTCATTTCATTTATATTGACATACAAGAGGCAGGATGTACCCGGTACATTATTCAAATAATTTTATGGCATTCTAACTTGTAACAACAGCTCTCCAATATTGTGAGTGACTTGCTTATCTTCTTAAGTAAACTATTTGTCCTGTGCATTTTGTCAAGTTGACAATTTGCCACTTGTAATGCTGGCATTGCTTTTCAATACCAGTCCTTAAAAAAAAAAAAATACATGAATTGGTTCTTGTTGTGGACTTTAACCAAACAGATTGAGATTGCTCTGGAGACGTCAAACTTTTCTCATTGATTTAGTAGTGGGCTATTTTTGGGCTTAGCCTTTAAAGTATCGATTCCAGTCTTTGTTCTTGTTCATGTTATAGAATGGACGGTGCTAGCAAGTATAAGTCATCAGAAGTAGAGGACGAACAAATGCTGCTGCTGTTTGACTTTCTACATTGTTGACAAAAGCATTGGTCTGTAGATAAGAGTTGACAAGAGGTCTTTATCGGGAGCAAAACAAGCCTTGCAGGCACAACACAAGTCAAATGAATCATAGCCACCAGAAGCCTGTTTACAAACGGTCAGACCGAGAATGTTGCACCACTGTTACGCCTCGTTGCTTCATTTGGGTCAAGTGTGAGTGGAGTGTGCCAGATTAACTTTGCCATGTGGCCACTCTGTGCATTAGGTAATCCAAAATTGTCGACACATGGGGAAAGTAAGTCGACCGGTACGCTGCTATGATTTGGAGAGGGGTCATGCTAAATTAAGTTGAGGTGAAAGGTCAGTATTGGCTTTCTTGAAATGATGCACTTGACCTCATAACCTTTTAGTACATTATACTGAGGTGTTCAAAAGGCCCTGTACTTTAAACAACATTTAATGACTACATACAGATAAGATGATGGGTTTGGCTGTGTTAAAGGTTAGATTGCAACTAATGTCCAATAAATCCTGCTGTCAGGGTGATTGTGTTGCATTATGATGGAAAATTCACGGTTTGTGCAGTCATGACTGGGCTAATCCCACCCAGGCAACAAAACAAGTTTACTTGCCTTGTTTTAGTGGGTAAACAGTTTGTTGGTCCACATAGCAACCTAGAATGTAATAGTTTCCTGAAAATGTAATAACACCTGAAAATGTAATAAAACCCAAAATGTAATATTTTTACCAATAATGTCATAAAAATCCTGACTGATATTGAAATAATAACATTTTTACCAATAACATAATACATTATCTGATGTAACAGTGAACTTAACACATCGTTGATTATTTAACAATAAAGAAAAAAAATTAATTAAAAAAAAAAATATATATATATATATATAAATATATATATATATATATATATATATATATATATATATATATATATATATATATGAATGTGTATGTGTATATGTATGTATGTGTATATTTGTCTATGTATGTATCTACGAACTCCCAGACTAACAAGAGTTATGGAAGACAGACAATAGTTTTAGTTTTGTAACTGAGTCAAATAGTTAATTATAGTTTTGTTTTCTAGGGAAACAAACATTCTCTTTTGTTGTGTAGCTACATTGATTTTCACTATGTTGATGTTCAAATCCTGAGTTGTTGGTGCAAGTGTTCATGGAAGATAGTAGGTCAAGTCGACAAATGTGGAAAATAACTGTCTTTCCAGCAATTTCAGGTGCTTCTCCCTAGGTATTGTTTTCCTTTTTTTCCACGGTATTCCATTGGTACTGAACAAACTGGTACCATTCAACACGATGCATCTCAGGGGTGCAATGCGACCACATTTTTCTATTACACATTGTGCTGTTGCCTTGGCCAGGCTCTTATACTGATAAAAATATAAACAGGTAACGACCAATCATGGCTCAACTGTTTTTTGAAGCTGAGTTCAAACGGGTGGATTTGACTACTTAACTTATATTTCACAAATGCAACATTAATCAGAATACCGTGTTTAGGCCAGTGGGGCTGCATAGAATATATTATTGTAAGGACATTTTTGGGGTTAACTTCCCCGTTAAAGAACACTGAGGAGTACTGCCATCAACCAGTTTTTGAACGAGGAGAAATAGTGTACAATGACTGCAATACAACAACAGCCTTGTCCTTATGTATTCTAATTTACACTCCACCCCCACCACACACACACGCACATACACCCCCCCAGGCCCCCACACACTCACACACACACACTCATACACACACACACTTCCTGAGTTGCCCCAGAGAGGGGACCCATTCAATTACTCTGATTGGCTAAAATGGCTTTACTGTAAAGGATTCAAGCACCCCCTGTTGCATTGGCATGAGCATGATGACTCCCTGTAATTGCACTTACATGTGGACTAATGCCATCAGCGTCATTAGAGATTTACCCAACAGGTTCCTTCTAATTGTACCTGACTGAAGACTTTTGGCTGTAACCATTTGGTCCGTAATATAATGTTTCAGAGTCAGCCACAGAAAGGACATTATTTGACCTAAAAGGAAGTTACCATGAGAGCCAAGACAAGACAACGACAAGAGTGGTGTTGTATCCTGGGTAATAACACTGAACTGCCATCCTGATGAGCAATCAATTAATTTGTCAGTGAAGAAGCCTAACCAGAGGCGCAATTGCAACTTAGGGGCCTCGATGGCCTTCCCACTCAACCTCTTGGGGGAGCAGATGGCAGACAGCCAGAGCTATTTGAAGGTGTTAGGAAAGCAATTGCCCCCAAAATTACTCATGGATCCTCCATAGATAGACAGGCAGGTACAGACAGATAGACAGGCCCAGACAAGTGTTTGGTGCTATCAATAAATGGTTTAGTGGCATATCCAAGTCATGTGTATTTTTTACTTTATGATTATGTATTCTCAACAATTGTTACCAATACCTCCTTGAAAATAAACTGAAAAGAGTTAAACAAACTATTTACTGACTTCTGATTAACGGCCCTCCGAGGGACACCATAACTATGATGTGGCCCGTGACAAAAAAGAGTTTGACACCCCTGACCTATATGGACAAGAATATTCATTTAGAATCTTCAATTAGGAAGTAACTCAAACAAGCACTGGCAGAACATGCAAACTCCACACAGGAAGGCCGGATCCCAGATTTGGACCGTGAACGTCAGAACTGTGAGGCAGACATGCTAACCATAACTCTGCACTTGTTGACCAAAGCATGTGATGCTGCCCAGCTGTCTATTGAAGCTGGAAATCAAATCATTACCAAATTTGGTTGGTGAGCGAAAACTAGAAATTAGAGCATGAAAGTCAACACTGTTCATCTCCACATACTGTACCTGAGGCATGTGTCATGAATCTCACTGTGCTTGTACGTACGGCCACAAACCAAATACTTTAAGGTGGATTGTGACTTGCAGTACCCTTTGCTCTCGCTCTGTATTGTCATATTGATTTTCAACTAGGCCTAATTGCTTGGAAAACTTGCCTGCAAGCAAAGAAGAGGCATCCACTCTACTCAAATATGTTAGGCCTGCAGCCAAGTCCAGTAACTTTGAACATGCCGTCTTGTTTGCATGACACCAACCTGTAACATGCAGCTGCTCCAGCTCTCAAAATCCATGTCACATTTGCGTTAAATCCACAGTAACATTTTATCAGGCCTCTTCACAAGTGGGCTGACTGGCCTACTAAGAGCTCATGAATCATGCTGTAAATTCATCCATCCATCCCTCCATTATCCAATCCGCTTATCCTCACAAGGGTCGCAGGCGTGCTGGAGCCTATCCCAGCTGTCTTCGGGCAGTAGCCGTGGTACACCCTGAATTGGTTGCCAGCCAACCGTAGGGCACACAAAGATAAACAAAACATTTGCACTCACAATCACACCAAGGGGCAATTTTGAGTGTCCAATTCACATTTTTTTGGAATGTGGGAGGAAACCGGAATACCTGAAGAAAACCCACACAGGCACGGGGAGAACACGCAAACCCCACACAGAAAGGCCGGGGCCGGACTCGAACCCATGACCTCTGCACTGTGAGGCGGACGTGCTAACCAGTCGACCACCCATTTTTAATTACCGGTATATAATTTAGTAATATACTTTTATTAATATGCAATTTACAGCCCATGCTGTAATTGTATATTATTAACAGAGGTGGGTACATCAGTAAATTGTGCCGGTCCGTCATTCTCCAGTGGCCGTGTATTCTTCTCCTTCTTGTTCTCCTTCTTCTTTGTCTCCTCCATCTCCTTATTCTTTTCCTTCTCCTTCTTCTCTTTCTTCTTCTTCTCCCTCTCCTTCTCCTTCTCCTTCTTCTGCGGCGCTACTCACTACGTCACATGCATTGGCAGCGCATGCTGTGCATCTACTCCGGCAAAGAACCACACCTCATAATGATGTCCATAATTGGTTTATCGCTCGTCTTATTAAGGAACTCTGTGAAATCTAAAACACAGATATGCCTTAGTATTTACAAGAAATATTTACAATCATCTCTTTGACTCAAACATTCAATAAATAAACAAAACATAGCATACTGTGTCCGCCTTCTAACCCAGTAGTAGATAAACTGAAGATGATAAAAGTCCATCACATAATATCATGCTCTTGTCTCTCTCTTTCCGGTGAAACCCAGACTGGAAGTAATCGTTCACAAAGTTTTCTCGAAAAAATCTTTTCACCAAAAACCGAAAACCATAACCATAAAGATTTAGATGCAAATAAATAAACTTACATAAAATAGTTAAATCAAATATTTTCTGTTGTCATGACAACCAATTCGAAGGTAATACAAGCGCCAGCGCATCTGCCAAGTTGTGAAGCGCTACATTGCTGATATTTGATTTTAATGTAATTTCATTTGAAGCATAAAGCAAGCAGACATTTGTGTTGATATTAATATCCATCAAATGATGACATCGAGGGGTCATCATCTCATTACCACCAAACATTTCTATCGCTTCCCTCCTTAATGGAATTTCTGGTGGGAGGGACTAGCATGCAAACAGAGGAGCAAGGACCTACGAACGTGCAATTAGAGGAATGAGATGAGCCCATCGCCAATGCAGTCCGCTTGAAGCAATCCTGGTATATGTCCACCACCATGAACAAACACATGCGAGACAATCGGCGCTCGTTTCTGTCAGTCGTCAGCACAACCGGAATTCGCCTGTGAAGGATTGAGAAAGACCGTCGTACTGACCCGGTTAGTGACAATTCTGGTGAGAGATGAAAACCCATTCGGTGCCTGATCCTTTAGTTTTTTTTTTTTTTTAAGATTCCTGATGTTCATCAGCAAAACGCATGTCCATCAGTGATGGATTGACAGACCTTCAATCAGTACTGACGGAATGCCCACCTCTGATTATTAATTAATAATATTGATTTTGAAAGCTGTATTCTGACAGAGTGTGCATTTTAAAGTTAGCCTAAGTGTATTCAGAGCTGGGCACTTGCCCCTTTTTTGCCCGTCCGGCCGCGACCTTCCACCCTTGACCTGGGTACCCTTCCGGCCGTGACCCCCGGCCATATTCATAAACATTGTCTCTGAGTGTCTTTCAATATACAGTAGTATGTAACCTTCACATTTGGAAGGGAAGCAAATAGTTTGTCACTCTAAATGTGGTTCAGCCATGAGGGCACAATATTTTTTCCAGGTAAGATAGTTTTTATTAAATGTTTTTCTTGGTGCTGTGTGTATGGTTGGAATGACTAAGATAATAAGAATGATGACGTCTCACAGCACACCACTCCCCATGAAAGCGCTGACGGATGGGGCTGCCTTTGTCCCATAGCAGAATAAAAGCTCTGTTGATTTCCCAGGTTTTTAGATCTTTTTGTTTGTGCATGCATGTGTCCCTATGTGTGTGCATATCAAAGATGTGACAACAAATAAATGACTGTTTTCTAATATTGACAGAATGTATAGTCATTTCATGTATAATATAATTTGCTTTTCTCCTGGTGTCAGTTGTACAAGAAGAGATTCAAATTAAATGCCTATCAATATGCTTTCCCTTTATTTTTACTCCTTTTTTTTCTTTCTCAGGACGTATGGGCATTAACTTCCATCATCCTGGAGCCGAACACATAATGCCACTGAACAGTAAGTAGCATTTCCTTACGATGTCATGCTATTGGAGAATTTTTCTCAGAGGTGTTATATCTTAGCTAATAAGAGGTTTCCGTGACATGTTTGCATTGCACAAATACTACATTTCCTCATGCAGGTGTGGGTTTATTTACTCCTTTGCATAGAGGACCAGTCATCTATTTGAGGACAGGCAATTATTTGCAGTTATGGAGGTGTAATTAGTACAAATGCTTGTGTATGGGTGGGGCAAGACACCGATGACCATTGATTGATTGACGGAGGATTTTGCTTCAGTGTTACAATGGGAATGGAATGTGTACCTGGTTCACATTAGTTGAGTCTGTTTGCGTGTCTTTTTATTGCTGGTTCCTGTAAATAATGTGGTGCAGTTACAATTAGAGCTATTAGTCTGATATACGGAAGGTGCGTCAGCCTGAACAAAGCAGACAAGCGTAAACGCCCTGAAGTTACGCCACTGTTGCTTTGCTTTAAAACTATGATGTGTATTTTATCTTGCCTATGCTGTTAATTGATTTGTTTATTTTAAACTTGTACTCATGGGTTTGCTTGTCTGAAGACAAAAGGCATGTTTTTTTAATCAAAACTTGGTGGCTTTGCATCCCAGGTGGGAATTATTCCTACAGGTTAATAATCTAATAAACGAATAAAGAAGGAAAACAAAAGTGCTTTAAAAATAGGCAAGAATTCGACCTTAATAAGAAAAATTCACAACTCTTTTAATGAAACATTGACTTACTAGTTGTTGAATAGGGACCCTTTGCCACCTTGAGCGAACCCTGACAAAAAAAAAACCAACATTAGCTACGTGCACACACACTTGCCAACCTGCGTTCAGTGAGATACGCATTTAAGGCATACTCCTATCTTTTTCTGCCAAATCTTCATGAACTCCTTGAAGGATCCTACCAGGATCCTTCACAGCCAAGAGTTGCCGTGCCACAACTGTCGCCTCTTATCGCACAATGAGCAAAGCAAACGTCACAGGACGTCTTTGTAGACGTGCTGCTTGCTTGTCTATAGTTTGAATCTTATGTGCCACCAGTCCTGGAACCTTTCTAACACTTTGTACGATAGTCCCTAACCACAATGATTGCATGACACTAAATATTTAATGCACCTGCTTACACTTTAACCCATTAAGGACGGGAGCGCATAACCGCGTTTCTACCACTAGAGCCGGAAGCGCTGCTGCGTCTTTCTACCATTAAAGCTGGGAGAGCGGATACGTCGGTGTCTTTTTTTAATCCAATTCTCCGTCTCTTAGCCAATTTAATGCATCAGAATATACACGTGACGGTGTCACAGAAGGAGGATGTCGCAGATTTTTTTCGAGCTGTAGGCTAATGGCGGACGCCGTCGATCGCCGGGAGTGCGCTTGTGGATTTTGAACCAGTGGAACCAGTCGAACGTGATATGATTTAGTTTGTAGACAATGACGATATTGATGTATTTGTAACAGAATAGAGTATGGTAATTACCACTCGAATTTAAATCTCTTGCACTGACACATTATTTTTACATCTTCGATTGAAACATAATAATATATTATTATTTACTAGTAAATAATGATCAACTCTGCCTGTGTGTAAGCCACATGTCTAAGCTCTCTAATTGTTTTGGAATTATGTTTCTGTCTGCTACAGGTCCTGAGATATTAATTATTTTGTAAGTTTTGAATTTCTAGGAAAATTTCAGGTTTTCAAGGGTAATTCCAAAGGCGACCTTAGGTTTTGGGGAGCTGTTGAGCCAGGCGCTTTAGGCCTTAATGGGTTATTTGGGCCTGGGTTCCCTGACACCGTAAACCAACGATGAATCTTTTAGGACGGTTGCCCTGTGAATAGCATGACTATAAATAGCCCTACATGTAAGACTAGAATCTCTTGGTGCTGGTGCTGGTCTACCGGCATGCAGATGATCAGCCGGATGAAGTAAACAGGTTTTCATCCCATATGCTTTTTCCACTGAGCTCATTAAGTTTTCCATATAGGACAGCTCCTTCTTATAAATGCATTAATTAGTTATTCTAAGCGTACAACACACCACAATTCTTGACTTCTTGTCCAAAGCACTTATGGCATAACTTAACTGCTGATAAAATCGTAATAACCCACAGTCTGTATCGTACAGTGCCTTGGGACAAAGAAAGGATGCTGACCATAAAATAACTTTCTCGACAGCACTGCGTCTTTCTCATGTTATTCTTTTCATAGTGACATTCCCAGAGAATGTGTCTGGGATTGATGTTAAACTGTTGTTTCCTGGGGTTACGCTGAGGCAAGCACAGATCTGCCCAAAGCTTCCAGAAATGTCAGAAAAAAAGGAGCTTGCAACCTCTGTGAAGTGTACAGACGGGGAAGCTTTGGTTTAAAACATTGTCGTTTTTCAAGGTTTCTCCTTCTTGTCACTCCGTTAGCTTTGAGGCTCCAAGCTGTGAGAAATTGTAAGGGAAGAACCTTTACCAGATAGTCCTTGAAGTGCGTAATGAAGTGTCAGTCTGCAACATACTTGATGGTGTGGCTCACTTGACAGAGTAATAAACGTTTCCGTGGCCCACGCTATGTTGTCAACTTGAAGCTGTGCAAATCAGGACACATCAAACTCATCACGTTCAAAGAAATCACCCAACTTCATTTTGCCTCATGCCTAAACCCTTAACAATAAAATATAGCCTCAACCCATTACTTAGCTCCATCCTCCATAAGTGATTTCACCCCGTGATGTAGTTTCTGTCTCTTTCCCTGGTTGCTAGGTGACTTTGTTCAAGCCGTGACTAGGGAAGAAAGGGCAGTACTACGGGCTGCCCAGGTTTTTGGGGATTGGAGAGTCAAATCTTTTTTTAATGAAAATGTTGTGAAGGAGAGGAGCCTCAGAGACAATATATTCTCTGAGAGTAATCCCACAATGGCCGCCTTGTAATGCAGAGGTCCATATTTGTTTTTGAGGTAAGGAGCCAAAAGAACTCTTTCCTCTCCTGCTGTTAGCATTTAGTGAGACATATTGAACCTTTTTCTGGAGGGTGCAGACAAGATCAACAGAATTGTATGAATCCCATGAGGAAAATTCTACCACTGCCATTCAAAGTGGTCTACTCTCTCTTGCTTTTAAAAATTGATACTTCAATAATAATAAAAGTAAAAAGTTTTTTTCCTGGAGCTTTTCATTGAGCCAGTTACACACATGTAATGGAAATAGCTCGGCCATCATCGTGATTAAAGCATGGCATTGGAGTAAAGTGATAGCTGTTAAGGTTTATCTCAGCATAAATTGACAGACTCTGACAATATGTTGATAACTTCTAAGCATGTGTCTTTGTCTTTATTTTCGAGAAAATTGTGTGTTTTTCATTAATATTTCTTTAACCATTCCACTCTTTCGAGCCATTGTAACACATAAACAAACCATTCTGTACAACTACGACATGTATCGCAACATGCAGAAAAGTCAGAAAGTCCGGGTGCAATATTTTGGGGGACAATTATGCCATAGACACTGAGAACGATGCCAAAATGAATATTACACTCTTGTTTGGGTAGTGTTGTTGAGTAGATAGTCTTCTTTGTAGCGCGTTAGCCACATTAAGTATGTACCTGGCATAAGAGGTGGTTGTGATTGGGAGACTTTTTTGGTAGACTCGAGATCAGTGGTGGGCAATTAATTTTCCCAACGTGTCACATGAGAATCAGGAATAATTGTCAAGGTCCACACCAATATGCTAACCTCAAGTGTGTTTCATCCTGTCTTTATACTGTATAATGTATTAAATTGTATTGTTTTGATAATATGCTACTTCTTTAAGGTACAATTGTTTGTTAACAATTACGACAAATTTTACATAAAATCATAGATAAATGGTATATGCAGTATATATACATTAACATAATCTCAGTATTAATTTCAACCTTTGCAAAAATTATAAGTCGACAGTGTGCCTCATTTCTTAAAGCGGAAGTCCACGACCAATCATGGCTCAGCTTCAAAACACAGGTGAGCTGTGATTGGTCATTACCTGAGCCCTGAAACACTGTCATGTCATTTTCAGTTGACAGAAGTGACAAAATGGCCGCCCCCAGAGATGGCTAAAAACGGGTAGATTAAATCTTTTTCCACAAACGCAATATACTGTATATCAGAATGCCTTGTTTCAACTAGTGGGCCTGCATATAACATACTGTATTCTTGACAAAATATGTTTGGGTTGACTTCCCCTTTTAGTGTGCTGAAGGACCACACTTATGTTAAGTTTCATTTTGACTTCACAACAACCTTGCGAGGACGGCTTAGGTATTGTGGGCGGGACAGATGTTGCCCACAGATCATGTAATGCCAAGGTCTGCTGCAGAAGATAACAAGTTGTTAAAAGTAAAAGTTGGAGCTTAGACTTTCCATTGATTAAACTAGAGTGAGGCCGCAACCTGTCCATCTCCATTCTGCATGCCTCTTTCTCTCTCTCTCTCTCTCTCTCTCTCTCTCTCTCTCTCTCTCTGTCTCTCTGTCCCTCTCTCTCTCTCTCTCTCTCTCTCTCTTTCTCTCTCTCTCTCTCTCTATGTCTCTCTCTCTCTCTCCTCACCTTCTCTCTCTCTCCCTCCCTCCCTCCCTCCCTCTCTCTCTCAGTCTCTCTATCGCTCTATCTATGTATCTCTCTCCCTCCCTCTTTCCCCTTCTCCCCCTCTCCCCCTCTCAATACCCTGTGGGAAGTTTCCACTCATCCACAGACTCCCATTCCTGACCAGGGAGCAAATTGTAATATTTCACCAAGGTCATGATAATGACTAACTAGCTCTACCTTAAGTCATGTGTGTACTCTGCTTTATTGTCCCATTTGTGACTAAACACAGAAGATTAGCATGAACGTCAGCCATTGTTGGTGCATTAATCTAGGAGACAATGTCTACTAATGCATTACGCTTCTAAATATGTCAGGTATTTCCATGACTAAACCTCACCTTTGAGTATGTTGCTAAAGAAGGTGCAGCAATTTGCAACCAGCAGTATGAAAATCTTCCTCCTTCATCTGAACATGCTTAGGTGTGGCCGTCTGGTTTTTTTTTTTGTTGTTGTTGTTTTTTTTGCTGTTACCTTAGCGATGTTCCTGGCTTGGTGTATTTTCCACAAAATGTCTTTGTATCTCTCCCCTACCTGTGTTAATGCCCCGACCCCCACTGTCTCTCCTCTGTCTTTCTTCCCCCCATTTTCCTGACAAGCAGCCCGGAGCTTTGGCCGCAGAAGAGGTAATATGTAGCGCTTCCTCTGCGCTCTTGCTTGCTTTGCGAACTACTGTATATCTCTTCAAAGATCTGTGTTGTTTGATTAAATCTTCCAAACAAATGCATTTTACTTTTATCAAAATGGTCCAAGAAAAATGTTCAATGCTTTTCTTCTGCAAAATCATGATGACAAATAAATAATTTTGTGGTGATTCATCTTATAGTAATTGGCACCAACCTTTTGAGGTACTATTTGATTTAAGTTAGTTCATAGTGGATATCTAGGATTTTAAGAAAGTGCGACTGACTTGACAACTAGAATGATTCTAATATTGTTGAGCTCTTTTTTTTCGTATGCTTTTGAACTGCTTCCATTCATCTGAAATTTCAATGCTTTCTGTGATTTATGTTGATTAGACAGCAACCAAAGAACAGCTCAATTTAGTCAATTCTTCTAAACATGCATACATGTATAACATTCACAGAAGAACTAGCAATCATTCAATGCGCTTTATAATGCATAGTCATGGTGTAAATATGCTGCTTTTCCACTGCATAGCGCCAGGCTAGCAGTGTTGCCAACTCCTTAGTAAGCAAAGTACACATTAGCTGTCCTAAAAGTCATTTGATGTAACTATGTGTATAAACCATGCTATATAGCAAGCAATTTTCATAATAGGAAATTGGCATAGAGTTTCATCCTGATGGACATTGTACGATACAGGACTAAAAATATTTTGACCTGCTTTCCGATTGGCTGGCGACCAGTCCGGGGTGTACCCTGTCCCTTGCCCAAAGATAGGCTCCAGCTCAAAGATAGGCTCCAGCTCACCTGTCACTAAAGGCAAGCAGTATAGAAAATGGATGGTCATTTTAACCTACCAGGCAATGAGTTATTTACAAAGGAGAAACAATTAAATTTTCATCCCGGTCTTGATGCCAGACTTGGCACATAAAAATGACAATCATCTTTATGGCCAAGTATTTTAAAACGCACGGAAGTTGTTTCCAGTAGCTGGAGTCATGCTAGTTCTTTCACAATGAGCAACTCATACTTATTGAGATTTGATGTGGTTTTGGATCTCGGACAGCAATCTACCGGACCAATTAGCAACCAGCAGGTTTACCTCACCCGTTTCTTGTTGTTTCAGCGCACACTGTCTGACCACATGCTGCAAATTTTAGTACCTGATTTTCCCATTGCAAAATCATCAAGTGAATTGAGTTGTGTCAAGCACAGTAGGTACCATGAAATGGAAACAAGCCAAAAGTTTATGTGGGTTCACTTAAGGAGGAAGTCAACGTAAACGTTTTTTTTTCAAGATGTTCTATGCAAGCCCACTAGTTGAAACAGAGCATTCTGATAAATATAGCGTTTGTGGAATAAGTGCTAATCCACTCGTTTTTAGCCATCTCTGGGGGTGGCCATTTTGTCTTCTGTCCACTGAAAATGACGTCACAGCTGCTCACAAGGACCAATCACGGCTCAGATTCAGAAAACAGGTCAGCCGCGATGTCGAGGTCGTTGTGAGCAGTTGTGATGTCATTTTCAGTCAACAGAAGACAATATGACCGCCCCCAGAGATGGCTAAAAACGAGTGCATTTTGCTGCTTAATTTATATTCCACAAACGCAAACTTAATCAGAATGCTGTGTTTCAACTAGTGGGCCTGCTGGGAACATGTTCTTGAAAAAAATATGTTTGGTTTGACTTCCGCTTTAAGTTTGGACTGTAATGCTCCATCTTTGTTACGTTGTATTTCCTCTCTAAGGTTTCCTTTTATTCTTTTGAACTATTTTGCATGTAATGGCCATCAATACATTATACCTTTTTCCACTTGGGAAATGAAGTATACCTGTATGTGATGATAAGGGGATAACTAACACGGCCACTTTATTGGCATTTTCAGTTTGTCTGTTAGTGGATTTATGTGATCATTTTAGAAGCAGTGTATTTTTACTGTGGGTTAGGGTTAGGATTAAATAATCCATGCATTTAAAGAAATTTACATCGATCTTTACATATGAAAATCTAAATGAATGACTGACTGAATGAGCAGAATTCTGTGCAGATGATTATTATAAAAGTCAATATCCAGTGGTACAAAGTTGTGGACAATGTGGAATATTTATTCCTTGAGGAAGTCTTTACCATTCTTGCATCGTCTCTGACCTCCTGTCAATCTTTTTTCTCCCTTTTTGTCCTTCTGTTGTTCCCCTTGCCTTTCGTCTCCTCCTACTACTCTAGCTCGTTCCTACCTTTTTCCCTTTGAAGATGGTTTCCTTGATGATGGCCACGGTGACCTCTCCTTGACCCCCAGTCTGAACTCTCCAACCCGTTGTCAAAACGGAGAGAGGATCGAGCGCTACTCGCGCAAGGTCTTTGTTGGAGGCCTACCCCCAGATATAGATGAAGGTAAATTGTTTATCTTGTGTTGTTTTACCTTTTCTTGTATGGATTTTGTCTCGCTCTATCTTAATATTTGTGTTGAAAGTGAAACATAGTTATTTACCAACTTTATTTAAAGTTCAACTTCTTTGGGAACAGTTCAGTCTTTTTAAGAAAATACTTCACAGAAGCATGGCGTGTCTCTACTCCATCCTTCCTTTGTGGAGTTTACATGTTCTACGCATACTTGCGTGGGTTCCCTTCTCCCACATTCCCAAAACATTTTAGGTTAATTGAAGAGTCTAAATTGCCCATAGGTGTGAATGCAAGTGTGATTGATTGTTAGCCTGAACAGTCTCAGTAATTGGCTGGAAATGTCCAGGAGCAACTGGGGAGGGGGTTGCGGGGCGGGGATGGGGGTCGGTTGGGGTTGGGGGAAGGTCTTCGGTATCTTCATCAACGACACTTCAACATGGTCACAAGTGCTGAGGATCAAACCCACAACCTTCGGGTTGGACGATGACCACTCTACCACCGGAACCATCTATCCCATATCTTTAAATATACAGTATTTCATATATAAAGAGCAACCGACAAAAACAAAGGATGCACGATTAAAGCATTGGAAAGCCTGTCAAAAGAAGCATCAACAGCAAAGAAGAAAATAAATACATTTAATAAATAAATATGATAAATAATAACAAAAATTGACAACTAGATAAAACAATACTCTTGTTAGTTTATAATTACCCTTTTGATTCCTGGATCAAAATGTAAAGAAAATGAATGGAGGATATTCATATTGTAATGAACAAAAAGATACTTGGGGTCTGTTAAGCAAGTTGAAGGCTTGCCATTTTCATGCTGAAACAAATTTACTGAAATGATACTTTTATAATGTTTTTTTGAATTTGTATTTTATGTTGCTTGTGCATGACCATCCATGCATAGAAAGATGTAGATTTCCATGCCGTCCTTTGTCCTCGTGTAATGTACAGTATATTATTATGAGCACAACAATGATGCAAAAATGAGCCCCACACCCAACGGCCTTCTTTATTATTTTAACAGATGAGATCACCAACAGTTTCCGTCGCTATGGACACCTGGTAGTAGACTGGCCCCACAAAGCCGAGAGCAAATCCTACTTCCCGCCTAAAGGTAACAATAGTTTGTTCAAACAAAAGCTGGATTTTCCCATCGGACATCAAAGCCTACACCAATAAATATCACCTCGGGTGTTTCTCACCATCATCGGGTGCCCAAAACGTTCATGTTACCCAGAAATCATAGCTCATACTGAGAGAGCATCACGGTGTCTGTTGATCTGTGTAGCCCAGCCACAGTAATCATACACCATGAGATTTCATTCTAATGGCTGTTTATTGGAATGGTTACCGGAGGCAGGTCAATGTATCCCTCGACAACCTCGTGGGTAGCTTTTGAAGGAGGAGCTGATCAGATTAGCAACACCCTCTTCGTCACGGCCTGTGACCCAGGAACTGCAGTGTGCTGTGCGGGAAGCTATTAAGATGCTCTGGAAATAATTGGCATTCCACATACACGTGGTAATACACTACATTGGAGGACCTCTCTGCCACACGCGTTTCTCAATATTATTATATTCCTGAATTGGGAGGATTCCTAGGGAGTAGGTTTGACTCTACTAACGCCACACCCAGCAGCAAAAATAAGCTAACCTTTTAGGGGAATAATCTTGCAGCAGCTGGAGGAGGATGTCATTGTAAAGGGGTGGGGTCCAGTGATGTCATGTAACTTTAATTAAAAAAAAAAAAAAAATACACCTTTTTAATATCACTGCAGAAACCGCAAATGATATTTGGTCACATGCTCCACTTTAACTGGCAAGGTAGTGAAACTTGAACACACATCTGGAAGGGTGTTTGTCTGTATGGGTTCTTTAGTGTGTTTTAGTTGAAGAGGTGACTCATATTATGACCAAGTCCACCTTCTGGGCTAAGCAATGACTTGTACAGGCTTTGGAGAGGATTATTACCTCACACAGGTGGAAGACAAAACAGCCATTCAGAAAAAAAAAAAAAATAATTGCCGCTTTTTTTACAGATTTATTTTTTTGCATAATAACATGCTATCACGTTCACAATGATGGATTAATAAATCTATTATTGAGTCAACTTTGAAAAGATATGATGTGTTCTTTAAAAAAAAAAAAAAAAATCCACGATGTGTAATATGCTTCCTCTAACATTCCAAAAACATGCACAATAGGTTAATTGAAGACTCTAGGAATTAATGGTTGTTTGTCTAATCTTGCCCGGCAATTCACTCACAATAGCGATCAGTTAGTGATGTACCTCCCCTGGCTCCATGCAGATCATCAGCAACCCTAATCATGGTCTCTATCTGTAGAAAATGGGGGATTTAACACAAAAGATGACATTTTGGACCAAGTTAAGAACCCACGATGCTGCTGGGTTGCATTACTTTCTTTTTAACAGTGGACACCGACCAACGTGAAACGAACTTGATCGCTTAATCATCACTTGCCACTTTCACTCATTGCTCATCAAAGTTAAAGAATATTCTATTTGTTTTGGCTTTACAACCCTCTTTGATCATCGCTCTGGCCAACCGTGTCCACTTGCTGCTGCAACCTGTTATCAGCCAGACAGGAAAATATAAGAGGAAGTATTTTTAGCTGAGCACCATGGAGGCCAATTGCAAATTGAATGTCGCTCAGTCCCTATTGATTGTGTGAACAGGTACTTTTTCTCAAACAACAAAGTGGCATTAGCTTGATATTTGGTTTCAGTGATTGCTTCTAATATGCTATGAATAAGCTCTTGGTATGAAAAAAAAATCATGACAGAAATGCAGACCAGCCTTCGGTTCTCAGATGTCTGTGATGTCATGGCAACCACAATGAAGTCTGGTCACTATGGTGATGGCAGGTACATCCGCCCTATATCACCCAACACCGTCATCGCGGTTGATGCTGCAAATGTTAAGGAGCTATTTTGGTCTGTGACTGGAGGTGAACGAGGTGGCAAAGTTGTTTGGACGCTGCAAACTGCATCCAGTGTGTAAGATGACATCATACTTATATACACTTGCAAAATCTAATCCAAAACAGAGCTGTATCAAAATGCTTTTACAAAGATTGCAATGCCACCTTTTGATTAACATAATTTGATACTATCTTTATTAATGTGGTTAGTTGTATCTTTTTTTTCTGTTTTCTTAATCAGAAACTGGAGACTATCAGAGAAAAGCTTGGAAAAGTTTAAAAATAAAAAGTTTGCAAACCAAAATTTTTTTGTGATTTCAGAATTTGAGGACAATTTAGGCACCAACAGTATTGAAAAACAGACCAATTATTTGATATGTTTTCGAGAAACAAGGTAATATACAGTACCATCATGTAGCACTGTTGAAGTATTTAATGTTACCAGTGTGTGAATGAGCATTTGCTGTCTTTTCATGACAATATGTGTTCCATTGCTCATTGTGTGACTGAGTCACAATGTAATAGCACTCAAGTAACTTGAAGGTAGAAAGACACTCTAAAAGATAAGTCCATATACATTTCCACTTTCCCCCTTTGTAGGCTTATTTGTATTTATTATATATGTATTGTTTGCAGTACCTGTAATTTGACGAACAGCCATCAGGCTTCTCTGAGTTAAACCGTTGTTTCCTGTTTTGTCGAATTGCGGGACCTTATTTCGGGAAGGTTATTGTTTGAGCTACAATAAGGCACAAGGGACTCTGACTGTAAACAATAATCTGTAGGGTGGAAAATGATGCTGCGGTCACATCCCCCCGCCTTTCTGGTCATAAATATCTGCAGCACGAGCCACTGCAGATGTGCACTGTACTCTTCTGACTTCAGTCTCTACTTTGCACAGAACTAGAGATCTTTGTTCAAGCAATCACCTGCAAACTAAATAGGAGACGATTTGGGTGGCGCAGAGAAGTAATTATGGTAATATACCAGACGATAATGCATGCGCAAGTCAATTCTCCATGGCATTATGAGAAATAATGTCAATGTGAACTCCACGTGATGTCACCACTGTATATGCGCAGCCATTAGAGGCACACATCCACAGAACTTTTCTGTAAAATGAATTAATCATGCGTTAATTCCTCCAGGCCATGTACATTGTAGATTATTTGTATATTGATTGAACTAAATGCTTTCTGATTCACATAGATGAATTCATTGTTTGGTGGATTACATTAAAATATGGGTGCAATTAAACTATGGCTCCAACTATGTTTTGGGAAAGCCTCGTTTCATGTTGGTTTGTTGGTGATATCTGTATAGCCGTTCTATCTGTTGTTTTACTGTTCTTCCACAAAGTTTTGTGACTACGCATCATCAAAGCTCTGCTTACGTTTACACACGTCCTCGCGCACAAGTCCAAATTGATAGGTCCCATACTTTGCGTCAGAACGTTCCTAAATGATGCCCCATCTTACACACATGCAGGCTTGCAAGGAGAGAACAGGTCTGCACCTCTTGAGCTGGGTGAGTGCCTTGCTCAAGGGTACCTCGGCAGTAGTCAGGAAGCAGATTAGCATAACAACAAGTTGCCATTTATACTTGTTTGCGGAGAGACTTGAACTGTGACTCTCTGTGTTCGAAAGCCCAAGTCCTAATGTTGGGCTTCTGCTGTAAAAGTCATTTCAAAATATTTTTCGCTGAGCCTACCTGTATAAATCTAAGACCACTATGTGTTGTTGGTTGGATGTAGCATGCTTGAGCTGATCTTGTCCTACCTGAATCGGCGTAATGGTGCTGAGTGCTGACCTTGGGGAAATGTCACGCTCCTAGTGCTAAATAATTCAACAGTACAGAGTGACTGACTGATTTTCTTTTTCTGTTTGTCTCACAGACATCAGTGAACTCTACTTGGTTCTCTTTCAGGAAGCTCCACTGTGTGTCGACATGATCAATTTTACTGCTGTGGATCAGCTGAGATCAATGACAGTATATTAACAGAACTTGTGACCATGTGCATAGGATCCAGGCTCAAATTACTGAATTTGGGGTGTAAAGAAAATTTGGAGACTGTCAAAGACACTGGAATATCTATGTCAATATATATGATGGAGGACAGACTTTGCAGTGGAATGATTACAAAGTTTGAAATGTGTTAACTTCTTGCCAGGTTATGCCTTCCTGCTGTTCCAAGAAGAGACCTCTGTTCAGGCCTTGATTGATGCCTGTATCGAGGAGGACAGCAAGCTCTACCTGTGTGTTTCAAGTCCTACCATCAAAGACAAGCCGGTGAGCAGAGTCCTAAAGTAGTTTATTACTTATATATAACAGTACTCGCAGGCATGTATTTTTATCCTCTGTGATAAACGACTAATTTTACTGCAGCTTCATTGTGACTGTCTTCTCCGTGTATTTATGTATTATACTTCCCTCTAATGGCCAAGGCGCGCACAGCAGGAGGAGGCCTATTGAATTAAATCATGACATTGTGTTAGAAAGTTGGTCGACAAAAACTGTCACGTTCCTGTAGCAAGATCAGTTCAAATTTAACTATCAACTGTTTGTGTGAGAAACACTGAGGATTTTCTATTGGTTCACAAATACGGTTACATGGACAACCAAGGTTCTAGTTATTTCAGTGTACTTTATTCATATAAGTTAACAGATATATTGAAACAGCTCTCAGTTCTATATCACTATAAAGACCAGCACCAATAGTAAAACACCGTTGGTACATTTTTTTTTTAATACATTTCACCTTTATTTATCCATGTAAGGCAATTGAGAACAGATTTTCATTTGCAGTGCGGACCTGGCTGCAGACATATTTCCCTCCATTCATTATGATTTTATCCCCAGGCCAAATTTCTGGAAACATGACCTGATGAATTATAAAACTGAGGGTGGACACTATCCCTTCAGTAGAATGGATTCTAAAAAAGTATTTTTTAATACATAAAAACAACTTTAACCAAGTTCTTTCTTGGGCAAAAAAGAAAAGAGACTGTATTGCTATGATGTTTAGTTGTTGAAAAAAATCCCTGCAATTGTTACCTGCACTTCCTAATAAAAGTTTAAAGCAAATGTTGCACCTAATTTATGTGTAGACACATACCAATTATAAATAAATAATCTTAACAGATTGTTAAAAATTAAGAGAGACCAAAATCTACTGGAGAGGGAAAAAAATCACACTGAGCAACATGGGGCGGAGCCACAGGCCCACCCAGATTGACAGACTGTCCACCCAATGAGATTCATGAAACAATCTATACTTTAAAATTTTTAGTAAATTATCAAATTAGTTTTGAAATTGTGTTTTTAATTTTATTTAATATAAAGAATGGCATAATTGTTTTTGTCTAAGGAAGATCTGAACTTCATATTGGAGGATTGTGTTCAGTGAGAGAAATACTCAGGCCCACCCTGATTTTTCCAGACCCACCCGTTAGCCACGTTCTGGCTCCCCCACGCTGAGCACCCCACACCACGTGATCATCACACCATCATACAGTATACATGCTAGGGGACGTGATATATGCTTCTCTAGGACCGTCCTGAACTGATTCTTATCCTTTCTACCAAGCAGATCATTTTCTGTGGTTGGTAGCCCCTATAAGTCCCCCCCCCCGGCGTTCCTCACAGGTCACTCTTAGGGCCTATCTCACTCTTAGGGCTTCCTCCACTTAGAGATGCCATCAGAAATTATGAAGATATCTCATTTCATTTGCATTTCCATACTTTCAGATTTATTTTCATTTAACCCTGATACTACAGATGAGAGAGTGCACTGCCTGACTTGCTTGACTGCAATAAATGGCTGGTTGGCTCATAACCCAGTGCAATTGAATGCAGCGAAAACAGAAGCATTAATTGCTGTCCCTGACAGCTTGGCTTCTCAAGTTTCCTCTTGGCTACGATCACACCCTGTGAAACCTTTTGCGTTTGATCAGATCACCCTTTTTCATAATCACATTTAAACCGTAACCTGTTCCTGCTTTTTCCGCCTCAAAAGGTCCATGTTATCTCATTCTGAAGTAAAGCTTTAACTCATGCTTTGGTTTCTTAATTTCTTAATGGCAAATTTCGCCAAATTAATAGCATCAGTTTACCCTGCTTTTCCCCAGGTCCAGATCCGTCCATGGAACCTGAGTGACAGTGACTTTGTCATGGATGGCTCCCAGCCTTTGGACCCCCGCAAGACCATATTTGTAGGGGGAGTGCCCCGGCCTCTGCGTGCAGGTAGCTTCTATAACTAATGGCACGATATTACTTGCCCCCAAAGCTCCTAAAATGGCTTTCTAATACATACCAGCACTGTGTATGAAAGTTTGTACTTGTCATGAATGTGTTCTGTATAAAGTATATTTCTATGAAGCTTGCAGTGTACTACTAGATGGACCTTAATATGGATTTGGAGGACATCACTTAAAAAATGACATGCCTTTCGATCCACATGCTAATCAACCATCTCTGTTTCTGTCTCCAGTGGAGCTGGCTATGATCATGGATCGGCTGTACGGTGGTGTTTGCTACGCCGGCATCGACACCGACCCAGAGCTCAAATATCCAAAAGGGGCCGGCCGCGTGGCTTTCTCCAATCAACAGAGCTACATTGCCGCCATCAGCGCTCGCTTTGTTCAGCTGCAGCACAATGACATCGACAAGAGGGTGAGGCTCAAGTCTCTTCGCCATGCATCACAACGTTCATTATGGTGGACGTTTCAGCTTGCAATAATGGATGGCTCGCCTTGCCTTTCTCATCACTGCGAGCCAAACACATGTTTCCAGTTGTAGACACACATGACTGATTTAATTATAGTTATTTGCTATACATGTTGAGCCACCCATGCTCCACTGCTGCCTGCTTATTAGAGCCACACCAGCAATTAGCAGATGCATGGATTGTGACCAAACAAGACTGGTTCTCTGCCAGATCAATGGGCGTAGCCCCTTATTGTCCCCACCTATTTTGTGTGGACAATAGCCTACTGAGACACCTGAAATCCTTCTGCGAACCATGATATTTTTAATCATTCTATCTTCAAACTTAGTGGGAACATTTTGGAGAAGGCCATTTCTCTCCCAGCCCAACTGTACACAAAACAAAGTTGATTTAAGGTTCAACTAGACTGGGGAAGTAGTGGCGACAGGACGTGAGCATTGCAGCGCCTCTTAAAGCACTTGCACCAACGACCACATCATTGAGAGCAAATACTGACAGCTGTGGGAACCATGACTTTAGAGGCCAAAAATAACATCTCCCTCTCACATACACGCACAAAAAACAGTCACACTCACAAAAAACCCTCTCACATGCTCAAACCTCACGCACAACAGAAAACCTCTTAGACTCCCCAAAGAAACTCTCATGATTTACAAAAAAAACTTTTACATTCACCAAAAATCATCACTTACAAACCAAAAAACTGTCAGGGACAAAACCCTCTCAGAGGCACCAAAATACCTCCCACACACAAGCCATCACAAGCACAACAAAATCTCTCACGCACATACCAAAAAGACTCTTTTACACAAACACACACACCTACACGTGCACTCGCACACACGCATACCACCGGAAAATTTAAACCCTCAGAAATCTCTCACACACCAAAACACTCTCTTACCCAACAAAAAGCCTTTCTCACACATTTCAATAAACCTCTCGTATCTGACAAAAATCTCTAACACTTACTTAAAAACATCCCACACCCACCCAAAAAACCTTCGCCATTACACTAAAAAACATCTCACACTCATGAAAAAAAACTCTCATGCACAACAGAAAAGCTCTCTCAGGCCCCAAAAAACACTCAGGCTCTGTAAAAAAGACTCTCACTTGTAGTAGAAAACCTTTCACCAAAAAAACCTCTCTCACTCACCAAAAACACTGTCAGGCACCAAAAAAAAACTTTTAGACACACCGAAATACCTCTCGCAAAATTATCTCTCTCACAAGCACACACATACACACACTAACCAACAAAAACTTGACACTCAAAAAACTCCTCACACTGTTACAGACAACAAAAAAATCTCATACACAAAACATACACACCTCATACAGAATAATAACCTTCAATACTCACTTGAAAACATCTCACTCATCTCACACTCACATAACACACACACACCAAGAAACTTTACACATGCACCAGTAAACTCTCACATAGAAAACAAAACCTCTATCGCTCACCAAAAAAAAAAAAAAAGGCATGCAACAAGAACACCAAGAAGCCTTTCACAAGCACCAATAAAGTCTCACATCCACAATACCCCCCAAAAAACAGTCATGAAACAAGGAACAAACACTCCCTAAAAATAACTCAAATACGCAAAAAAAAAACTGTCTCATTCACCCCAAAACACTCACACTCACAAAAATATTCACAAAACACCACCACAAAATATATTTGACACACCAAAAACTCTCTCTCATCGCCAAAAAAGCCTCTCACGCCCACCAATAAAACCTCTCACATGTCACAAAAAGCCTGTCACACACAGGTCCAAATAGTTCTCAGCCCACTTACTAAAACAAACATCTTTTTTTTCTGTGTGAGACCTTTTTTGTCCAAATAAGATTTATATTTGTCTGTGTGAGAGTCAAAAGGTATGTGTGTGGAAGTGGAAAAGTGTAAACAGAAGCCGTTTCAAATCTTGAATGCTGTTTGGCTCTGCATCAATAATGTCCCTCCCTCGGTCTGTTGCCAGGTTTCTGTTCAACTGGCTTCCAGGTTAATTGATTGAGTTTCATGTTGTGTTTGGTCTATACTGTATAGCACCTCATACAGCATAACTTTCCTTCTTGGCGGGTCACTTTGACAGATATTAGTATTTCTTTAGTGATTTTCACTGCCTTGCAACAAACAATCCTAAAATAAATAAAATATGAAATTAAACAATAAAGTCAGGGTCAATCATTTGTTTGAATTGACAAAGGGTCATGATCATCAAATCCCAATCCAACCAAGAAGAAAGTAGCACCATTCACCACTTCTTGATGTGTCACTGACAGGTTTATTAATTAATTGTGCTTCCCAGTTTGGCACATCATTCATGAATAAATAGATACAAGAATAGACACTTGGGTTTAATAGTTTCATCTTTCATTATTTGCCCTGCGATTGGCTGGCAACCAATTCAGGGTGTCCCCCGCCTACTGCCCGAAGGCAGCTGGGATAGGCTCCAGCACTCCCCGCCACCCTTGTGAGGATAAGCGGTATCGATAATGGATGGATGGATCTTTCATCATTGGCATGTTTAATTCATTCCAATTTTTAGACTTTACATCAATTTCATTTTGGCACAAAAAAAATCTGGCTCACACCAAAGACATTTAACTGTTTCTGTTTTTAATGTTCGTAGTTGTTTGGAAGAATAATTATTATAAGAGTTTAAAATTGAACGATCGTCTGTTGCTTTCCTCTGACTTTGAATGAATTTAAATGATTTTGAATGAGGCCAACATACAAGCTTTAAATGAAATGAGAAGGGTTTTGTGGCCGCACTCCCACACAGTTTGCATCGTCCTTCCTGCCTGAGCATGCGAGATAGCATCACCATGGCGACCAAACCCTCATTTCTTTCCCTATCGCTGGCTCTTTGATGGATGACAAAAACAAAACAAAATGATTAAATGGGAGATGTACACTGTCCGTGTGAAATATAATTTTGATTGGGGATTATGTCTCCTGTTCTTCCTCTCAGGTGGAGGTGAAGCCGTATGTGCTTGACGATCAGATGTGTGATGAGTGCCAGGGGGCACGCTGTGGGGGGAAGTTCGCTCCCTTCTTCTGTGCCAACGTCACATGTCTGCAGTACTACTGCGAGTACTGCTGGGCCAGCATTCACTCGCGAGCAGGCCGAGAGTTCCACAAGCCCCTCGTGAAGGAGGGGGGCGACCGCCCTCGACACGTGTCCTTCCGCTGGAGCTGAGTAGTGTCTGCCTGACTGCCTGTCTCATCCCTAGATACATAAAAAAAAAAAAAAAATAGCCCCTCAATCCTGAAGAAAATTGTGACTAAGAACACAAAGAATCCCATATTCACACTCTCCGGCCTAACACTTTGTGTCGTCTGATGAAGCATTGTGACAAATGAAAGGTTGGAATTTGCACTTTGGCACACCACCTCAATCAAATATACACGCGCACACACACACACACACACACACACACACACACGAACCCCCCCCCCCCCCCCCCACACACACACACACAAACACACACACACAATAGGATGTAACTTCAGACACTTGACTACTTTTAGCTCACTCTTCTTTGACGAGCTGGTGAGATCCTGCTGACACCCTCCCTCCCCAATCCATAGCCACATAGCGGTTGGACCCTATGAATATTTAAAAAGAAATGGTCTATTTATAGTTTTGTACCTATCTATACATATATGGAGTATATTAATTTAATATAAAAGAGCCTACATATATATATATATATATATATATATATATATATATATATATATATATATATATATATATATATATATATATATATATAATGTATATATATATGTATGTATACATATATATGCAGTTAAACAAGTGTACTGAGATAAACTGGGTGGAATAGAAAACAAATTAAGGCAATTAAGGGCCATGTAACACCTTAAAATGATTAAAAAAACACACAGGTTATAAGCATTCACTCTATAATCTAAATAGTAATACCTCATACACACAACCGGATTAGTTCACTGTTGATTTCTATGGCTTAATTTTTTATAAAATAGTTGTTTTTGTTTTTTTTAAGTTTTCGAAACATATTGCTCCAATGGCCTTGCTGCTAAATATATGGTATGATCAGATACCTGAAGTACACTACTACACACACCACATGTGCAAAGAGAACGCATCCACGGTGCGCTCTCAACACAAAGATGGCTGCTATTGAAGCGCATGTTTATTTGAGGTGGCTGCATGCAAACGACTTTTTAATATTGCCCAAATTTGCACAACACACTGCAGATTCATTGAGAGACAGTGAACATTCAAAGCATCGGGGGGGTACATGCAACCTTAAGTATCACAAATCCAATAGGTGTAAAATACCCATGACAAGCTGTCTCTGATAGATGAAGTACTTTTTTGCAGTGATTGTTGTTATAATTGTGCGATTTTTATACCGTATCTAGTTAGGTCAGAGTATGCTTAGAGCTGTGATTCGCTTTAGATGTCGTTCATGTCCGACATAGTGACGATGTTTCACAGGACGTCTATCGTATGCACACGTGCATTTGTGCTCTTGTGTGAATGTGTGCGTGCGTGCGCATGGATGTATATGTATGTATACAGTATGTATACATATATGGATACATATATGTTCCACATGTATTTCATACACACATGTATATCTCTCTATATATATATCTATATATGTATATATATAGATATATATATAGAGAGATACATGTGTGTATGTGTATATATATGTATATGTGTATATATATGTATATGTGTATATGTATATGTGTATATATATATATATATATATATATATATACATATGTGTATATATATGTACATATGTGTATATATGTACATATGTGTATATATATATATATATATATATATGTACATATGTATATGTATGTATGTGTGTTTGTGTGTGTATGGATATGCATATAACAGCTGCTCTTTCAATCTTTCCAATGCACACAAACCAATCTAAATAGAGCAGAGTTGATGTCCTCCTTCCCACGAGGAGGCGCTGCTGCCCGTGTAGTGATGAGGAAGAACAGAAATAAAGCTACTGGAAGTTAACAAATGGCACATGTTCTCTCCACATAAATGTGCAAATTAGGGGTATCCTTTTAACCCCTATTTATTTTCTCCTGCGAAGCTTGAAGTAACCGACCTGCTAACAATTAATTTGTGTTTTGTATGAAGTTTATGGAGCGCAGTGATGGCAAATGACACAGTTTTTTTTCTTTAGCAGTTTTGTGGACAATCTATAGACCTATAAGGTTTTTGCAAGGTCACGCGTGTTCACTTTTGATTTTTGTTGGGGGTTGATTGTGCTATGCCCCACAGCCTGTCTCCTCTTTTAGTCACAAACTGTTTATTGTTGTTTGTTTTCATATATTTTGTGTTATCCACAAAGAAAAGAAAACAGGGAGAAGATATATTTTTTACTGATGGGAAGAAGACGAAAAAAAAAATAATGGCTAACCATTAATCATGTGTATCCCTATGAAAGTGAATTTTAGGTGTTTTTGTGACTTCCTTCCCACCCAGGCAGGTTTTCTAGTTTGTTATGCACTACTCTTTGTATTGTTTGAGAGTCTGCAGTTGTTTTTGTTAAACAACAACAAAAAAGATGATAAAGCTTGCTTTCTGACTGACAAGATCTTTTGCAATACCTCAATTTTTAAATATAATGGAGAGAAACTGCTATTTTCTAAGTTTATTCTGATGAAAAAAATAATATATATTAATTTAATTCTTCAAGAGAAATTATTTAAGAAATGGTTAATTTTTTATTTGCTTATTTGCTTTTATTTAGATTTTTTTTTTTAGAACAGTTGAAGAAGTTAGAACTGTATTACTAATATAATGTTGGGTTTGTGTGAGAGTACGGCCTTGTCTCTTAGCGGTCAGAAATATCAAGAGGAAAAAATGTTTGTTTTGTCCCCACTTTTTGTATCTTCATAAACATGTATTTACTATGTTGTCCTCTGTTGTAAAAGAGCTTTTCTGTTTATTTTTAAGATGTTTATTTTTTTTTATTCCCCCCAAAAATATGTCCTCCAATTGTTTTTTTTTTTGTGTGTGTGTTTTTTTTTAACCCTGATATGTTAGCTTGGCCTCATTGCAAAAGTGAGTAGAGGTTGGAAGAAAAGAATGTTATTTAAACATAAAGCAGACAACTTGACCGAAAGCCCCCAAGGTGCATCAAGACTGGTGGCCTTTTGCTCATGCAACACTTGAATTTGTCCCTTTCTTTTTTTTCCTTCTGAAGCTAAGAACCTATTTGTTGTTACGTGCAATACTGTTTGTACTATTTGTAAAAAAAAAAAAAAAAGACGAAAAAGAAAAAAAGTGGCATAAATCTTTACTGCAGAATTATTTTCATTGTGATTCACAAGAATAATTTTCTACTGTGTATTTACTGACTACCTGCTAGTACCTTCCAGTAGTATGTAGCCTTTGTACCAAGAACGTTTTCACTATTTTTATTTTTCATTTTAGTTTAAAAAATTTTTGCAAGAGAAAAAAAGACTAACATATTTCCATATGTTTGTTTTATATTTGCCTTCACTGATTTATTTCTCAACCCTTAAGATTTATTGGGGGAAACTTTCATATCCGGTCAATGTCATTCATAATATATGATTTTGTATTTTTACTTGGAATAAATTAATTTTGTGACGCTAATTCTTTCAAATTCGTTTGGATTTTATTTTCACTTAATTTTTTAAGATGATTTTTTTTTTTTAAATAATGATAATGTCACATGTGTCTGGACTCTTTAGCTGTGTGTTAATGTACAAATTATCTACAGGGGTGAATATAAGTGAGCCCCCATAAATAAAAAAAATGGGGCTTGATGAAAAAAAAAAGATGTGCAATGTAAAAACAAATTGGCAATTAAAAAAAACAAACTGAGCGTATACACTACTTGTCTTGTAGCAGCATGGCCCACTTCACACAAGGACTCAAGCTGACTTGGTATAGTAAAGTGAACATCGCTTCCTAAGCAATCACCAATTAGATAATGTCTCCTGTCTAGTGTGACTGTATCGAAGTGTGAGCGTAAATATATATATTTCATGCATATTATACAGCATTTGTATGACTTTTTACGTTTTACCTACACACTGGGCAGTGACTCCCAATTAGGGTGCTGCAGTAGTGTGTCATGAAAGCTCACAAGGGGTGCTATTGGAGGGAATCCAATTTCATTTAATTTGTCGCCAAATAATTACAAATTCATCTTTGTTCATCTATGTCAGCGACATATTCTGACAGGCAGAAAAATTAAAAGCACTTGCATTAGATGGAAAAGGTTGAATAAAAATGTGTATACATCCACCTGTTGCCATTATTACAACAATTAGTGAAAGTCTAAGACTATATTTCATACTTTCTGTGGCATTTTTGTTTGGTGTGATGTGTGATTTTTTAAAAAAATGTAAAATGGGTGCCTTGACTCAAAGGTCGGGAGCCACTGATCTAAAGGATGCAACCTCTCAACAATGTCATAAATATGAAAGTTTTGTTTTGATTCCGTCTCAGCGAATTTAACTGTCTGAAGTAGCATTGAGAAATGTAAGATTGCAAGTCCTCTTATCTCCATTCAAATATAGAAGAACGTTCTGTTATTGCTTGAGTGGCCCAGTATAGTTTGAAACCAAACATGTTAGTTTCACCATTTTGCACAAGTATAGCTGAATTTGTGTAACTGGTCTTACTTACACACACACACACAGCTAGTTCTCTTGCTCTAATTTCCAATCCAAAGTAATCGAATACTTATTTACAAACATCAATCCGACTGGATTGCATTTTGCATTTACCTTTAAAGTCTTGAATGCTATGGATGTCTGGAGGCCTGAATTAACGTTTTTGTTTTTTTTGGGGGGGGGGACGGCAAAGCTATCTACAAGTATCTCAGTATGACTAGCTTGCTTTGTATGTTTCCCGTGTTTTCTGTACTAATAGGCAAATGTTATTAAATGTACCATATGATGGTGTGGAAACTTCATCTTTTGTGGCATTCGATTCTCTATCCAAGCTAACCACTATTAAAAGTTTTCAAATGTGTGTGGACTACAGGGATTACTACAACTCAATATTTTAGGATGCACAAAACATACTGTTGCATGGTTTAGCTCAAAGGGTTTGTAGAATTTATTCCAATTCCATAAACAAAAAGCAGCTATTACAGAAATATGTACATATCCATTCTTTTAAAATACTTAACACATTTCAGAAACCATTTTCAGCTTGGCCCCCGAAAAAAGGTGTCTGTGTGGCACTGCATCAAGTGCAGAGCTTTTCCTCAGGTCATTTGGAGGTTCAGGTTCATTTCTGCATCTGAGTTCTGAATAACTAAAAAAATCACGCCATCTCGTGGATAGGAGGTGGTGCTCGGCCCATCTGAAGACACCTGCAGTTAGTTTGTCAGTCAGTTAGTGTAGCATGACATAAGCTTGTCACGCAAAGTTTAATTTGAGAGCAGGCTGACTGTATTCTATTGTGCTTATATGACGGAGGAGGAAGGTGTAATAAGGTAAATTAGTTGCACTGCATTGTGGAAGAATGGGGGCCAGAACAAGTAGCAGCTACTACTCGAGCAACAGAAGATTTTACGCTGCTGAGACTACATGATCAAACCTATGACGTTTGCCACTTTGTAAAAGATTCACTGAAAACCTGTGAGGGAGGAAAATGGTTTGCAGATCATCTTTAGAGCACTAATATGGACACTTGGATTGAAGAGGTTCTTGCAGGATTTGTCCGATTCTGACCAGGTCCTGCTTGGCCAGCCAATGTGATGTCAGGAGCCACGACTATGTGAGGTCATGCGGCGCTACTGCAGGGAGTGCATGAAGCTGTCCAGATTGTACTCGCTGTCGTACTGTTGCTGGTCCCAGAGCTCTCCTAGCCCATCCAGCACTGACTTCATGGAGGCCTTTCCTGAGGTCGACGTGGACTGTTCACCCCTGTCATCCTAAAAAGACAAGAAATACGCACAGGTTCAAACTAGCTCACTGTTTAACAGTTACATCCATTAAGGTGTTCTGATGGTAAAGGTTTGCCATGGAACATTTAAACTCAATTTTAATCGTTTTCTATTGGAACATAAAGCCAAACAAAAACTCAGGTCAATTAGTCTCCTGGAACAAATTGTGTTCCACCTTAAGAGAACCCATGTTAAAATAAAAACAGATTTGTAGGCAATCCTGACAACTATTTTTACATCAGGTCCATTTCAAGAAGGCTTGTATTCTCACTTTGTCTAGTGTGAAAAGGTTGAGTAGTTGGTCTGTTCCCATGCTCTGCAGGCTGGCATTCTCCTGGCTGATGATAGTGTTGGCTATATTCATCTTGAACTTCTGCAGGCCCATGATCTTCTCCTCTAGGGTGCCTCGAGTGATGAGCCTGTACACGTTCACGACCCGTTTCTGCACCATAGAAAACAGATGCGTTTAAGATGAGGACCCCACACTCCTGTGGTGATCAACATAGCACACAGCAGCATGCCCGCTTGTGGACCTGGCCTATCCTATGAGCGCGGTCCATGGCCTGCAGGTCCCTCATTGGGTTCCAGTCATGTTCCACGAAGACCACAGTGTCAGCACCAGTCAGGTTCAGACCAAGACCACCGACGTGTGTGGTCAGCAACAGCACATCAATGGATGGGTCATTGTTAAAACTGGAGCCAAAAAAAAACGACGAGAAGTCCAGATTTAGAAGTGCAGTCAAATGGCAGAGTAACAGTGCGAAGCAGCACTGAACACCCACCGGGAGACGATGGCGTGGCGCAGGCCAGCCTGCACGCTACCGTCCAGCCTCAAGTATGTGACGGTGGGCATTTTGGGTTTCAAGAGGTCATGCTCAACAATATCCAGCATACTCTTCAGCTGACAAAAAATGAGCACCCGATGCTGAGCCACCACTGCCTCTGTGCTCCCTTCGGCACCCCCGCCACCAAGTCCGCAGTCGAGGAGCAACTGGGCCAACACAGAAATTCATTTGTTAAACAGAACCAGAAGCACCCACTAAAAAATATGCCTTATAGGGATTAACAATGCCTTCATGTATTCTTATCACTGCTTAAATTCAAGCTTGCGGCAAACAACAGCCGGCATATACAAGAGACAAAATTCAAGTTTAATGAATAAAAAGCTGATCACCTGTTTTAGTGCAGAGAGTTTAGGAGCGTGCTGAATGTCCCGCAGGTTGGAGTTTTGGCCTGCAAGCTGCTCAGTGATGCGTTTGTACTCTGGATGCTGCGGAGTCAACACCAAGCTTGGGTGGTTGCACAGCTTCCGCAGGTACTGCAGGGCCTGAAAGATTATGCATTTCACTAGCAAGTAACAGCTACCTAAGTGCCACTCATCCCTAAGGGGTTCTCAATTGTCACACATTCTCTTATGACCCACTTTTATATAAGTTTAAAAAAAAATACATTTCAGAAATAATCTATTATACTAAACATGAAAGGAAAAACAGTATTCTTACACCAAGGCGCAAATGAGTTCATTGCAAACCATAACCTCAAAATGTCATATGCTAGCACCATTGTCATCCTTTACTACCTGTACGCGACCCACCCATAACAGGTCCCGATCCACCAATTTATAATGAGCGCCTTAAATGCCAGTCGTGCTGATGAAATGTACCTGGAAGACGTGACCTGTGGCCTTCAGTTTGGGCTTTTCCTCCTCCTCTGCAGAGGGAACCGAGATGCTGTCGTCTATGCTCGCTTTAGCTCGAGACTTGGCAAAGTCTTCATAGAGCTGAACCTGAAAGTTTGTATGGAGAAAGCAACATGCAGTAAGCAGCAGAAAAAAGTTGATCTCGAACTATAATTATCTTACACACCGTTTGTGAATCTGACTTTAAAAAAAAAATAAAACAGTCAAGAGCACCACTAAATCGCAACAATGAAGCACATGCAGGGTCCGTGACAGACCTGCAAAAGACTCAAGTTACAGTAGTAGTCCTGGATTATTTTGGGAGGAAGGTCCTGCAGTACATCCTCCTTCATCCTTCTCAAAAGGAAGGGTAACACTTGTCGATGAAGCGCCTCCATGGCCAGGACGCCTGCAAGGGGGAGAGCTCAGTTCACATTGACATTACAGCTAGCATTTGGAGAAAGGAGTAGGGATCTGCCATACCGGCCTCCTGTTCCCTTGAGGAACTTTTGGCGTCACGACTGGCCAGGATTGGTTTGCCGTAACGCGCAGCAAACTGGCGCTCTGTCCCCAGGAAGCCCGGCATTAGGAAGTCAAAAAGGGACCAGAGCTCCAAAACGTTATTCTGTGGATGAGATGAGGACAGGAAGTCTTGAAGAACTTGGTCAGGAAATAAAAACATTGCAAGAAGGACCTCACCTGAATTGGCGTTCCTGACAAGATGACACGGAAGTTGGCAGCCAGTTGTTTAATGGCTTTGGAAAGTTTGGTTTTGCCGTTTTTGATGATATGACCTTCATCGAGAATACAATAATTGAATTTTATATTTCTGCAAAAGTGGAAATCAAAACCCATGTTAATAAAAAGAGGCACTTTGAAATAATAAATTGAATCATAAGGGTACTCACTTAAAAAAGTCAATGTCGTTTCGCACAACATCGTAAGATGCAACTACAAGATTATGTTTCTTCACTTGGTGTTGTAACCTGACAACAAAAATAAAAAGGTCATTCGGATTTAGTGCTGTGTGTATCTAGGAATAATACATCCCACACAAATGTATGGCCTTACCGCATTCTCTCTGTAGGTGGACCAGTGTAGTGCAGTGGGTTGAGGTACTCTTTGGCACAAAACTTGCCTACCTCATCTACCCAGTGACCGGTCAGTGTAGGCGGGCACACCACTAGAGAGGGCAGTGGGATGCAATCTGCCGCCTTTGTCTTGGCGTATTCCTGAGCCCTGAAAAGGCATCAACCAATCGGAAAGCCGGTTCCGGCTCACTTGTATCTTGTGAATTTGATAATATTCCTACCAAGGGATACCTTTCGCATTTGAGATTTGTACAGTACCTGAGGTAGTGATCTCCTGCTAGAATGCAGATGGACTGCAGAGTCTTGCCGAGGCCCATGTCATCGCACAGGATCCCATGTAGCTTGTACTTGTTGAGAAAGGACAACCAGTTCACACCATCCTAAGAGATGAAAGAATTGTATTTTCGCTCATGAAAATGGCACTTGACATCAAGACAAGTAAATGTAAATGTGCATGTTTCAAGAAAAAAAAAAAAAAAACAAAGGAGGAAAATTTAAGGAGTTCAATGCAACTGTAAATTAAAGAAACTAAACTAAAGAATTTTTTGTCCTCAACTACTCTATACAGTATACAACTTGTATAAATAAAAAAAAACAAGAAGAAAAAACAAATGCTGATAATGGACCACCATTAAAGACAAACTTGTCTGAACAGAGAGGTTATAAGAGAAGAGTAACCCAGAGAAAGACTCATACCTGCTGGTATTTCCTTAGCTCTGCCTTAATGGGAACAGGGATGTTGTAATTCTCTAGTTTTCTGCCGTCTAGCAGTTGTTCCAAGAAGTGTCGCTCTCTGGCCTTCTGTCGGATCAGGTCAGCCGACATGGCAGGAGGGTCCGGTATACCTGCCTGGGAAACCAGTATGCCATCTCAGAGTGGGAGGAAAAGGGTGCTTGCTAGTCCCACATGTCAAGAGTCAGAAATGCTGCATGTTGGATTCTTATTTGTGTTTCCTACCTCCAGTGGCAATAGGCGGATGAGCGTAGCAAAGCACTGCGTGGCCATGAAACGAATGCTGTCACTAGGATCACTCATACGTCCTAACACTGGTACTACCAGCAGCACTATGTAGGGCACAATATCCACATCCAATTGTTCCATGACACCTAAAAGCAGGTCAAGGACTATCTCACCCAAAAATAAAACGAAACAAACACCTTCAATGCACCATTTCTTGAAAAGTGGTCACAGCCAGTCAAATGACAGCGTTTGAAGGATACAGGCCAAAGCCTCGATGGCCCCCTCCTGTTTGGTGCTGTCATGAATAGCAGCTAACCAGGGTAGTACACACTCAAGAAAAACATCCATGGTCTCCAGCATGGATATTTTACTAAGTACGCCCACACACCGTGAGGCCATGTGACGCACTGCCGTGTAAGGATGCTGTAGGCAGGTAAACAGATGAGGAAGGTGTTCCAGCAGCTGAAATTGAACAGAAAAACAAACACGATCATTCAGTGCAACAACTTTGAGTAATCCCTCTGCAACTAAATATTCTGAGCCTGAAACTGGGAGGCCCAAGGAAATAAATCAACATCAATAAAGATTTGTCAGCGCACTTACTGGAACAAAATTTGCAATGAGGTAATTGCAAATACAATAGAAAAGCCATGGTGGTTAAATCATACCAGAGGTTTGAGCTCATGGGACATGGCTGCAGTCATGACTTCAAGCACTTGTAGCGAGTTTACCAGTTCCTGAGCTGCAACATCGCCTCTTTCCAACTGAATCTGCCTATCTGGAACATAGTAAAGTCCCTTAAACTACATACAGCATACCCATGAGTCATAAATGAATTTTTCTTTTCAAGCATTATACACAACAGTGATTATTAGAAAAGCATGAATTTGATCATTAACATACCTATAACATGATTTTCATTAACTGCGGTCCTCAAAGGCCCCACTGTGTTCTCCCAAAGGTATGGCAGGGACTTGGTGAGATCAACACCAAAGTGCCTTGCAATGGTTGTTAAGGAGAACTCCGCCCCTCTCCTTTGAATAAGACATGGCTTCCTCTAAAATGAGATAAATACTGTAGAGGCAAAACCCAATATGTCTTTTTTTTTTTTTTTCAAACCAGCTCTGAGTTTGCAGCTCATTCCCCCATACCTCATCATTCTCTATGCCTACGGCGCTGCCTGGAGGAAGGTCAGATGTGGGAGTCTTGGATGATTTGGGAACAGGGCCTCTTTTACTGGTGATTGCAAATGCTGCCCTTTGGTGACGGTACAGAGTCATGATGCCTCGAGTTTTGTTAACCATGTGATGCAGGCAGTCTTTGTCCAAACCACTGCCTAATGTCAACCACGGAAAATAAGTCAGTCACTGGTAAACAGAGAGCTAAAAGTACTTTTACACTGGGTCCTGTCAACCACGACTAATCTGTCTGATGACCATCATTACAAATTCAAGATGGCATCAACTGTCAGATTCATGTAATGAGACCACATGATAACATTACATCATTTGGTCAGCTTTCAAGTGCTGTTCTTACCTTTCGAATTTTCCTGTGTGGGTGGTACGGGACATGCAGCTGAGGGGGTAACTGAGGAGTCCGCACAGACTGAGGCACAGAGGTTTTTGATAATCTTGGGGTTGGGACAGGGTGAACGCCCACCACACTGCTGCAGCAACTTGGCAATGAAAGAAGCGGCATAACCCTGAATAAGCATGTTCTCCTCCCGCTTGATGGACTCCATCAGAGGTCGGACCAGTGGGTTGAGTTTGTCAGGAAGCACTTGCAGGTTGATCACTGCACAGGCGGTGAACATGTGGACCCGGAGATGCAACAGCTGCCATTCATGGCTGGTTTCCATTACAGTGGCTTGTGCCTGCTGTCGTTTATTGTCCAATACCTGCCACGGTTTTGTCTTCATATTCAAACCAGCTGTTGATTCGGTGAAGATGGTGGTTAACTAGGGAATAAGCAGGAGAATGGGAGTTGTGACAAAATGCCAAATGCAAAATGAGTTGTGACCTTTAACATACTTGTTGATCAGCTCGGTGCAAACCTGTTTTGTTTTTGTATCTAGGTTGGTTGTATTTTTTGTGGTCTGCCAGACAGCTGTTTAAAATGGTCTTGACCAACGATGTTTCATGGAGGCGAATGGTACACAAATTACTAGTTTGAGTCAATTTCTGTGTGCAAGCCAGTAACATTTTGAACGTTAATATTTTTCATTTTGTGCTTTTTTGGCCGGCTATGACTTTACTACTGCGTGCATAGATTACAGAATACTATGCATATTTAGAGGTGCGTAGAAAACGGGGTTGTTGGTGTTGTAGATAAACGTAAACTGTAGACCCCCTTATAGCGATGTAATATAGACATATTGTCCAGAGCAAGTCAGCTTTGGGGTACCATTGCATTAGGCTGTTGGAGGTTTTTAAAAATATTACAATTACGTAAGAGTGCGTACGCTGGAGGTGAGGCTCTAACACCATTTCACAAGATTTATTTGGAACGCGCAACCCATATTCATGGTACAATTGCCTCCTTCAGATGCCTGCAGTACACCCACTGACAAGGCAAACAGGGACATGAGTCATGTTTTAAAAATATACAGCCCAATCTTCCTGCACAGTCTTTGAGAAATCTATCAAATAAAAATACATTATTTTCTTCTCCAGAAAATGCAAGTGTGATCACATATTTCAATGTGTGTTGGTGGTCATACCAGCTCATTGGCTTGATCAATAGTGAAAACACTACAGTTGAGGCGGTCTTGAATGTCTATGTGAGCCTCAGAAAGCAATGCGATGAGCTGCTTGCATTCATTCTGCATACGTGTGAAAGGAATGGCAATCTCATCGTAATACAACTGCTCTGACAGAATGGCGAGAAGGCGAGGCTGAACCGTGCTTGATACCGTCTGGCAATCCTGATTGGGGAAAAATTGAAAAGATAAATCAATGTTTGTTATTAAATGTATGACTAGTGGCCACAGGCACAAGAATGTAATAAAAAGAATATATATATATAATAATAAGTGATTCACCTTTTGCAGAGCAGCCCACTCACAGAGTACAAGAGCTACAGCTATTCGCTGCAGTGCAGACTTTGAATTAAGGTGAAAGAGCAACAATTGGCCCAGAGACTCAGCTGGACGGATCTCCTGAGATGCAGCGTTGAGGTGAGGGTCACAGATACACCTACACAGAGCGCCGAGCAATCTGGAGGAAAGAGATCAGAGAAACGCTTGCATTAGAAGGTAAAACTGCACATTTCAAAATTCATTGGCCGCAAGGAAAAAAAGTGTCACAGTTTGTACAATAAAAGCATGCTGACTTACTTGGCAGCCATGAGGCGAGCACGGATCACCACATAGTCCCTTGATACTGGGTCATCGGTCACTGTCTCTGCCCCTGCTATATACTCCTGGATTGTTTCCTTCACCTGGTTGGTCCCTTGGCGCGCCTTTGAACCAGCTTTATCCTTGTACATAAATATAAACGCTTTCAACGGTATGTCCAGAAATATCTATACGTTAATTGTTGTTCAAAGAGAACCATTTTTACAGTACATTAAATTATGCTGATGTCATTAAATAAATGTCAGACTATTTTTGGAGCTGCATCTCCAGAAAGTCACTGCTTTCATACCCTGGTTTTAACACTCCTTGTCACATTTCAACGGTTCAGAAAAAAAAACTACATTTCACGTGATATAAGATTAGGATGGACAGAACTACCTTGGAGCGGACCTTGACTTCAAGCAACATGTTGAGGTCGATGGGAATGTGCGAGGCCTGCATCATGAGACAAAGCCATGCACCCATCCATGGACAGCTGGCTGCTACCACATACTGTTGTGGAGCCTGAGAGAGTAGCTCTGTCCACACCTGTATGCAAGTTACAAACAGCTTAACACAGAGCTGGTGACTAAAATATAACAATAAAAAAAAGATGTAATTGTGTCCAGTGCAACAAACCTTATGGATCAGTTCCAGAATTTCCTCATTGCTTTCTAGAATACAAGACTGGAAAATGTGCCGAAGCATATCTTGTAGGATGGGGTTGATCCACACTGCACATTTCTGATGAACAAAAAAATATTAGCTCTGGATAATATTATCAGGCATCCATATTGACTACATTTTAGCAATGAATTAAAAAAATAAAACACTCAATATTTGAAAAAATTATTACACCCCATTGGCAATTATCGTTATACAAATTTTACCTGGTCAGATTTAGACAGCAGTGTGAAAAGTGTTTCCAGTGCTGCCCGTCTAACTGATGAGATGGTGTGTCTCAAGAAGGGCCAAACCCGGGGAACCAGCACTGTTAATGACTGCTGCATACTAGTGGGACCAAGAAAGTTTACCAACACATTTCCAACATATATTAATAATATGTCCAGAGAATTAGCAAAACAAGGGTTAAAAACACATTATGAAACAGTTAGAGCTATTCAAATTCAGGAGAAAACACTGGACTATTGTTGTGATAATGTGTCATGTAATCAAAGTAACAAGACGAGAGTGCCACAGTGATCACCACCATTTCATTTGAAGAACTACTTGTTACTATTCAGCTTTTACTCTGTGAACCTCAATTAGACCAACCTGCACTGTCGAACCTGCGGGTAGGTGAGCAAAGACGATAACAACGTCATGATGCTGTTGGTGGAAGCAGTGAGGTCGTCCAGATCCAAAAGAGCATCCCACAATGTGTTTATGATGTATGGTACCTGTGGTGCACATAGAATTCTAAACATTAAATGATGACAAGAATGTGCAAAAACAATAACTACATGTTTAGTTTAACAGTGTACCGTGCAACATGCTTTTAGAAGAAAAGTACTGTACTGTACTGTGCCTGACTCTGAACCTAACCTTATTGGGCAATCGCTGTACCAAGCCTTCCACCACAGGGATGAGTGCTGCAGCAGCCACAGCTCTGACGTCATCATCAAGGTCCTGAAGGCCCACAGTGATGGCAGGGAGCAGCCGTGGGAGTAAAACAGAGATCATGTCCTAAGATGCAAAAAATAACACAAATTATGTTTAGTGCAGATTTTTCACTACAAGAGAATATTGTCCTCTTTATTCAAACGAAATACTTATGTTAACATAATATAGGAAAAATCGCATTATTCAATTCCACAAATCGCAACCAAGCACATTCATTAAAGTATGGGGATCAAGTCATGCGCGTCTCAGTCTACTTCAGCCAAACTGAACACGTGGTACCTGTCGGACTGCAAGAGCATATTTGATTCCAAGCAGGCCTCCATGACGGACCTCCCACTGGTCTTCTTTGAGCAGCTTCAGCAGGACATCTACTGTCATAGACACACCAGTCTCATTCATGTGGCGAAGAGCCACACCAAGCGTCTGAGCACATGTCTCCCGGACAGGTGCCACTACCTGGTAAGAGATGAACAAGGACCAAGTAGAATCTCTGTAACAAATCTGTCAAACATGAGTGTTTTTTTGTGACTTTACTTCAGAAGAGTCTGGGTACAAATACTTTTTAAAGGACCAACAATGCTCTCATTGTTAGGAACTCTAATGGTGTGGATGATAAACCAGAGCTATGTGTGATGAAGACAAACCTCATCCGATACAAAATCTCCAAAACGGTCCAGAGCAAAGACACACAGCAAACGGATGACGAGGTCTTGTATCCACTCCTCATGCTGTCGCAACATCTTTACCAACATAAGAGCCCCACAGTTAGTGCTCAAAAGTTCCACTCAACATCAACTCAAATGAATAATTATCATATACCTGCTCTGCAGTGCTTCCCATAAGCTTGCCACCTCCTGCACCATGGGACTTGAGGATTTCTCTAAGACCAGTGCCTGCACCATGACGGATCTGGAAACGTTACATTTGATTTGTATTACATAATGTATAGTAGGAAGGTAGCGCTACACCCTGTAAGGAAGCAATGCTCCACGTGTAGCAAGTGGGACAGAACAGTATAGTATCACTAACTCTGAGCCAGGCAGCGCAACCAGTGTGTGCTGGGAGTGGTTATGCTGCGCCCAAATACTAGGGCTGGGACAGTACTTGGGTTCTGTACTTTCTGCACGCCCTGATGGACCGCAGTTTCCTCTAACCACTGTCCTACCCACCTTTCCATGTCCTCCTAGTATGCAATTGACTTTGCATTGATGCCGGTGTGCGTTGGCGTGTCTGTTGCGCATACGCAATAAATATTACTTATATTTATGCGTTTCCCACATCTTCTCATTCATTGATGTCCTCGTTTCTGCAGCCATTTTTAATTTGTTGCCGTGTGTGTGTGTGTGTAGAATCTAGGGAGGTCGGGGTCTGTTTTCGTGCTGCAGGGCCATACGCCCCTCGTCTATAACCCTACGCCTAAAGTTTATGGAGAATTGGGACACGTCTCGTTTCTCAGTGAACACGCATTTCTAGGGGGAAGGGACAAAACGAGACATAGGGGGTGGTACTGGGATTGAGCACAAGCTTCTCCTGTGTTGATATCCTGATAACGCTTGCTGGACACAAGACAGTGGAGCGACTCAAAAAGGGAATGTTGACGTTATTAGGCACAAATGACTGCAGGAGTTGCCTTTGCCATTAGCTTTACTTTTAAAGCTAGTCGAACATTTATAAATAATATAATTTATGGGCGGCGGCACGGTGGTCGACTGGTTAGCACGTCCACCTCACAGTTCAGATGTCATGGGTTCGATCCCGGCTCCGGCCTCCCTGTGTGGAGTTTGCATGTTCTCCCCATGCCTGCGTGGGTTTTCTCCGAGTACTCCGGTTTCCTCCCACATTCCAAAAACATGCATGGTCAGTTGATTGGACTCTCTAAATTGCCCCTAGGTGTGATTGTGAGTGCGGATGTTTGTTTGTCTCTGTGTGCTCTGCGATTGGCTGGCAACCAATTCAGGGCGTCCCCCGCCTACTGCCCAAAGACAGCTGGGATAGGCTCCAGCACGCCCCGTGACCCTTGTGAGGATAAGCGGTATCGATAATGGATGGATGGATAATTTACGGGCTAACGAGGGCTCTTCACTTTCCTGTAGCCTCGGTTGCGCTCAAAATATGTTCACTGCAAGCACGCAAACAAGTGCATTAATGATACCTTTGCATACAATGGGAAAACAATATTAGAGAGAGAACACAAACCTCTGGAAAAAAACCTAACAAAATCAATTACATTATTCAGTATGAAAAATAATTGTTCCTCTTTATGCACAAAAACGTACTGAACCATGGCTCAAAAACTGAGGAATGAACCGCACCGTGGGTTATTTACTACCCCACCCCTACTAAACACCTGGAGAAACTGAGTGCAAATGAGAGGACAGTCCAGGAAGTTTGCAAATGAGTTGTCTAAGTGGCCCTACTCCAAGCAAATACATTTCATGGGCTTGTGTCCAGAGACATACTAGTGCATAACCACCATCAAGCACATTAGGCATTGGAAGTGTCCTGGAGTTGCTGTAAAGGCACAATGAGGAAAGGTGGACTGGGCCTCAACCATCCAAGGGGGAAGCGCGAGCTTGGGCAGCCATCCTGGGATGGACCCGACTGACAGGACACCACCCAAAACCTGAGTGGTCCACCAGCCCCACTGGTTGCACCCGACTGGCCCACGGAAGAAGGATGAAGGACCCCAACGACTTCCCCTCAGACAACCACCTCACTCAACTATTTTAGCATAGGTGTGCTGTTCTTACAATGGATTAAGAACCCCCATTTTAACTAGTGAAATGCTGCACCTACAGTGCCTTAAGGTTTTAAATAACTTTTTTTTTTACCTCCCAGGAAGGATTAAAGAGGTCATTGCAGAGCTCTTCACTGAAGCTTTCCAAAGGCCACTCTTGTATCTAAAAGTAAAGAGAAATTAGTACATTATTCACACGATTCTCACTAGATATCGATACATTTATTAATAAATGTCTTGTTTCATTACCTCGTCTGAGAGACTGGAGTTATCTGGAACTTTGTTGATTAGGACTTTATGTTCCGTTGCTGGCTGGTCAGTAACTATGCTAGTGGTTTTCCTTCGTTTCTCTTCAGGCTCTCCTTCAAAACTGTCATTACTGAATGAAAAGGGAGTAAAGGTTTATCATGTTATTAAACATAATTATACATTATAAAAAGTCAATTGTTTTTAAACCAACTTTCAGCTAGCAAGCTTACAACACTTAAACATTATTGTAAACAATGGTATGCCCTACTTGACAAAATATTTAAAAAACACATCAGTGCCTTTGACTTATTTGTTTACATCGCTAGAAAGGCCCAAAAGAGGATGTACTTTCAGCAACTACTGTGGAAGGACAGCCTGCTACAGGAGCAGCTGACAGTTGTACACAGCAGTCACTGAGTTGGTTCTGCGATCATCGCCGTTTGGTTTGGTGCCGCCACAAAGGAGGACAAAAACTGACTGCAACAGGCACTATATTGTTGTTAAAAAAATGATTCTACAAGATGAAAAGTTCCTGGACTGGTGTAATAAAAAATGTATTTCAAGCCCAAAGTACAAAACCACCAGTTTTCCCTCAATGTGGGCCAGATGATCACTATGACAAAGATTTATATTGGAAAACACAAAAATGGCAGTGTGGCAGAGAAGACTGGGAAAGTGCATTAGACTCCAGGGGGTTTACAGGGAAAAGCTGCAGCTTATAGTTGAGGCTTTTCTGACACACCTCCTACAATATTACTAGGGGTGTAACGGTACGCTAAATTTTGGTTCGGTATATTTTCGATACAAAAAAATCTGATTTTTTTTTTGTCTTAAATATGTTTATTTTGAAGAGAAGACAAGTAAATGGTACTTTTTTTTTTTTTTTTTAAATAAAATAAAAGCGAACCATTCGGGTGGTATTCTAAGAAATTACACCAGAATAAAAAATACACTAACAATAAAGACCTCTTAATTTTGTAAATTATTAAGACACTTAAGTCTTTAAACACTCAGCAGCAACAGCCTATGACACATCTAAGTTAAAGTTAAAGACAAGTTGTCATTACAGTACATACTGTACACTTTTTGTGATGAAAAAAAAATACAACAGTTACAATTATTGCTAGCTGTATTAAAACTCTTTTTATAATGAAATACAGTAACTTTAAAGTCTTAATGAAATTTACACTTTTTAGGCATTGAAATCTTTGAATCTTCAACAGCATATTGTAACGAATTGGGTTATCTGTGTTGTGGTTGGATTTGTGTTTTGCTGAGTTGTGATGTTTTCGAGGTTCATGAATGCACCGTACGGCTAGCGAGAGAAGGAGCGGAGAACGAACAACAGAGCTGTTGTACTTTGTTTTTAGCTAAAAATACTGCTTGCTTCCTCGTCTAAGAAACATTCAAAGTTGGATATTCATTATGTTAGACGTGTTGCCTGCAACATAGCCGCCAATCTCATGTAGCAACGTCAGCACACAACTTTGGGACTTTTACACGTACCTTTCCCCATCGGCGATTTTAACAGGAAAGCTAGAATGTTCCTAAACAGGAGACCACAGTGTACGGGGCCCTTCAAGCTCTGGCTTGTTTGCGTATGCCATTATAATGCATTTATGATTTATCACGGCTTCTGGCATCCTGGCTCCTCTTTAGTGCCGCCGTCCTCCTCTCCCGTGTGCAACAGTCAATAGCGCCCATGCGTAAGATCACGCTAATAAGGAGACCAAACCGAACGCAAGTGGACCGAACCGAACATGCCATACCGAAATGTATTAATACACCCACGTGTACCGTTACACCCTTAAATATTATCGTATTTTAACTATTTATATTTACATGTGTGCCTCCATAACTACTCGAGGACTTACATGGTGCAACAGCTAAGATGTGGGCAGACAACATTTTCTCAGTTGGTTGGGATCATTTTCTCAACGTATCCCAACCAGGACAACTCCATCCTTCTGGACCTCCCCACAATTTCTTCACTTGTTGATCAGTAATACCGCTCTGTCTTACTTTCTCATGATTTCCCCTAGTTTGCATAATGTGTAAGAATCTTAAATTCACATTTTAACATTTTTTTGGGTATGTATAGTGGACTGACACTAACAACAGTCTACAATGTCTTTGTGTGTTTCGCATACTGAGCATTTTTCATATTTGACTTAGTGTATATGGGTAAAAAATGAAAATGCAAAAAAATGCAGTTTCCCTATATGCTTTGTCTCACCTTTTTTCATTCGGATCCAAGTCTCTGGATTTTTGTTTTGCAACTAGCTTTGCCAGCCTCTTTGCCTTATTCTTCTGGCGATTGCTCATGCCTGGTCGGAATTCGGAATCTATCAATTCGGCAGCTTGAATAGGCTGAAAACATTAGATTTGTTATTTCATTTTATAAGACAAAATGCAAACACACAGTTTTATTTAAAGAGAACCAAAATTAATGGTGCCAATACTCAAAGCATTGTCAAATGCACAGCAGCTGTACTCTGAAATAAAGTCTGAGTTAACATCGGCCCATACAGAAAAAAAAGCGTCATTTTATTGTTGCAAAGTACTGATACTTGCCTGTTTAGAACCTACATGTAAATTACCAGTGACAAAGATTTTACTTTAGTTATAGGAGTGCTATAAGATTGTTGAATCTTGACAGATACATAGAGAAGATACAGAGTGATTTATCAATGTTACTGCGAGGCCAAAGATCACACTTAAGCATAATCATGATCCATTAAATTTCACTCTGATCTCTCAGCCTCTAGGACTACATTCAAACACTTCACCCAACAATGAATGTTTGGAGTGGAACATTCCAACTATGATGCCATCCAAGCTATACTTTATTTTATCATTTCCTTCTTGGCCTTACAAAGCAACATCTGAGGACACAATTTTGAGCTCTGGGAATTATTTGCTTTATTTGCCTGACTTTTCACAGACCAACCGAATATCTCACATCAGAACAGCTAATGCAAAATACCTGGCAGCAGATGCCTACACGTGTTCTGTTCAGGTTAAGAAAAGCTATGACGCTGAAATGAAGACCTACAACATGATTATGGGAGGTGGATCCTGCTGTGATCTTGCTCCCGTGAGGCCTTGACCCACTGGATGGACACGTGTAGTCGAGGTCCTCGTCATTAAACAGCTCCTCTGTGTCCATGCCAATTGCGGCGCCTATGTCAAGCCCCAGCTTCTTCTGAAGAAGCTTTCTTTGACAGGCCAGACGTTCCTTGGGGTCCATCTCACCTGAGAAAATAGAACAGTTGGAACCATTCAAACAATCAAGTCACAAGACTAGTGCAGAAGCCAGAAGCAAATTATTAAATGGTAATAGTCAGTAAAGTGCCACATTACTCGCATAACTCTCAACAGAGTAGTCCATCGACAAATGCTTATGAATAAAAACTGCTAGGAAAGCAGTTGGTGAGCACATGGTTGCAAATGGGATGCAAATGATGTGTGCTTTCAGGCCTTTTAGCAGTTTTGTGTGGATAGGGATCGTTTTGGTAATGTTGAAGTCTCTATACAAAACATTTTAAACAAAAATTATTGACAAAAAAATGCCTCTTCAGTACACAGTTCCCATGTTACGATGGCTTGACTTACACATTTTGTCATCTTGCAATTCGAACTCCGCCCCAGCAGATCCCAGAAGAGACGCGCCATGTTTGAGTAGGCGGGAAATGTCAAAATGGTAGAAACTCAGCCTGTCACAAGCTGGATCCTCTGGTGATAATGACTCTATAAGAAAAGAAATGGATGATTTTCATTACCGTAAATTGACAAAGTGCAAAAGAACACCTTTGGGTCTTTGTCTATTGGTCTGCTTTCTCAGAATAAATTCATGAAAAGAAAGAAAAGTCCACAGTGTTTGAGAACTTAGATTTTCCTAATTCTTGAAACAAGTCACGACTAGATATCATGACTACAATAAAGTGAATTTGAAAAAAAATATGATTAAAACTACCAAACATAATTTTCATTCAAGAAAAGCAAAGTGTATTCACACGAAAACATTTTTTTGATGATTTTACAAATTAATACAACCAGAGTTTTGTTAGCCTTTATTGTTTGTAAACTAAACCAAACAAACATGCAGTGTTAATATGGCCAGCCGTGGCAATCACCTTCTTTAGGCTTTGGGGCAGGGTTCCACTCCGGAATATTTTTCACAATAGCCTCTACAGCTTGGCCTGCAGCTATACGAGTGTCCCAATTGGGACTCCTTAGATAGGTCAAGACCTTAGAATAGACAGAGCCAATTTATTGCACTGGAAATTCAAATGCCAGATGAGTAGAACAATTACAACTGAAAACAAACAAGCCAGCTAAATAGCCCTGATTATTATGTTATGACAATCATTTAAAAAAAAAAACACGTTTTGGAGTAAGGCAATCAATCATACCTTAGATAATAGATTATTGAGCTCATGCGGGTGCAGTTTCACCACTTCTCCAAGCTGCTGGGCTGCTGCTTTCCTAGTTACTGGAGTAGTTCCAGTGTCAAGTAGGATGAACAAACGATCAAGTCTAGAAATAAATGTATATAAGGTCATCACAAACAACAAGAAACACAGTGATGCCTGCATAAGACAATATTAATTACTCTACAATTACTGGAGCGTGGATTGTGTATCTGGAAGTAGGTGTAATTCAAGAATAGAATATGTGATCAATGTTCACATTCTATTTTTCCTTGGGAATGTATGGGACAACAGACCCATGTCTAATGATCAAGGGGGTAACAGTGCTTTACTTAAGAAATCTATAAATACAGTGGAGTGGATTAGAGGTGTACCGGTCCCCCCCCCCCCACACAGGTAAAACTAATACCTGAAGCTCACCTACAACATAGTGGTAGATTGTTAAGCAAATGATGACTGCGATCACACAAGGACTACTTGAAACAATAAAATACTTCAAACATCCTGCGTGTGCATAGCCATGCAAAAGTAGTGGGATTATTCTGACAAAATTCAAAAGTATATTCATGCTGATTAGCATTACTCTACAACTTCACTTACAGTGTAATAGAGCTCAGTTTTAGGGGATTAGCTGATCCAAACATCATGTCATCACCTTTTTGTTGTCCTGCATCTATCGAGCAACTTGGACTACAATTCATGAAGCAGTGGTGCTCAACACCGCTGCACCAAAAGATGAAGAGCAATGTGGAACCTGCGTCAACACGAATGTGTACGAGTGACTCAAGTTTTGCCCCAACATTACGCTGTGTTCCCAAACCGGCTGTTAGGTTAGCTTTGTCACTGCGCCGTTCTTTGGTAAATCGAACGCCACAGGGTTAAGTATGCTAGCTAGCCAATTGTTGTAGTGAAGTCCGACACATAAAAACTATGCGTTAGCGTTACGTAGGCCAATCTTACCTTGTTACAGCCATGTTGCGGAGTCCTATCTCTCTTCCCGTCCCACATTCAAATCGAAACTAGGGACTCAACACGATTGCTGTAAAACGGTTCCAATGTGGCGAATATTAGCAGGCGAAGTCATTAGCTACTTAGCAGCTAGCGTTAGCGAGTCGAGGCCCGGCCGTCTGCGGATGTGCTACTGACCGCCCCAAGTGTGTCGAACCAAGACGCCGAGTTCACTATCAATTCATGGCTTCAAAGTTGTCTCTCTTGCCTCCCCACTATCTTCTGGCACCAAATATTACCAAGTACCAGACACATATCAATCCATAGCTTACGTCACCCTTCAGAACTCTCCGCATATAAATATTTCAACCTAATTAAGTATAAAGAGTTATTTTGTGTCGCTGTGAGGGCGACCCAGTAGACTGTTTTTATATGAGGGGCCATCTTGCATTTATTCCTTCCTCCGTGGTAGGCGATCGCTGATTGGCTACACACATCACAGAGAGCCAATCAACGCACACGTTAAAAGGGGAGACGAATAAAGAAAAAAAACGTGAATAGACGCTTTTTTTAACCTTTGATGCGTAAGGGATGATTTTATTTCGTGTGGATGTAGGCGATCTTTAAAAACACGACATGTAGCCAATACATCTATTTGTGCGTTTGCACAAAACTCCTCAAAAACGTACTTATGAATCATATTTTGACAAGACTGTTTTTCCAAAGCTGTCCTGTTTTTGTCTTCACGATTTTTGTACTATACTATATTTCTCTGCATGTTCTGAGTTTGATTTTATGGGTTGGATTCAATGAAATGCTAGGGTGGTGGGGAAGGGTCACAATACATAGAGCTGACCGTGGTGCTGAACAATTCTTTCCTTCTTAGTGACAACATGATTTGAAAAAAAGGAAGAATGGGCAATCTTATTTTACTTGTAGAATTAAAAATGTCTGTGTTCATGAATTGTGTTTATTTGAATTGAACGAAGTGTTCATGTATTTTTGAAACAAAGATTTGACATTTTAATAATTAATCATTGTAATTATTTTGACTATAGATTAATAATTTTGACTACAGTTGGAATTAATTTCTCCTTGAATTAAAAATGATTCTCTGATATAATGAGCAGTCAGTCTATTTAATTTAAATGCTAGTGAAAGGTTTAGTCTGAATCACCGACGGACGCCAGTTCAAACTTAGAGGCGGACCGGTCTATAGTATACATTATTTTTTTAAATAAAAAAGGCAAATGACGGACAACGGAAGGGTATCCTTGCTGCAGACGGATGATGACTAACGGACACACAGTTTGTCGCAAAATGCTCAAAGTTGAGAAGGGGGCACATGGATTTTTGTTTTATTATTGTTGTTGTTGGTGAAACAATATAAATATAAAGTGTACACAAAATGCAAATTTATGGTCATTCAATACAATTTATAGCTCCACATTGAAAAATTGGATAAGGGACAGAGCTCTTTTTATGGAAATGGTCGAGGTAGAAGCTAGCGCTTTCCCAAAAGGACCTTTCCCAAAAAATCTTAAGAGTACATTACAGACAACTGATGGGAACAGAATACTAAATGACACTTGACTTTAAGAGATTGGTCTGTACAGTTTCCAGTAAAGATATACATAATGTGCTTACCCAGATGTCAAAGTTGTTCATAAGAATTTTAGATTTTGTCCGACTATTATATCTATCTCATGGCCAAAAATGATCATTTTGTGTCCATGTTTCATCGACATTGTGGCCACAAACAAACAAGCTAACAAACAAACAAGCTAACAAACAAACAAACAAACAAACAAATAAATAAATACATAAATAAATAAAATCCCATTTCATGTCCGGGGCTTTGTGGATGTTCATGGATCTATTCTCTGGAGCAACCCAAGAAAACACAGAATTGAGGAGAATACTGATGCGAGAACCTCACTTTCTCTATCCATGGCATACCATTGATTTTCTGCCCTCAATTACTTTGCGATCATACATTTTTTAAATAAAGTGAGACACCTAACATTTAAGCACCTAAAGTAGTACAATATTTAAAAAATATCTCAACAATACATTCAAAACCCATGCGGCACAGTGGTTGACTGGTTAGCATGTCTGCCTCACAGTTCAGAGGTCATGGGTTCAATTCCGGCTCTGTTCTCCCTGTGCCTATGCGGGTTTTCTCCCACATTCCAAAAACATGCATGGTAGGTTAATTGAACACTCTAAATTGCCCCTAGAATGCCCAAGGTTTTTTACAACTTTTTTTTTACAACCATTGAACTACAAATCTGGGTGATATTTGACAAACAACTCTGCTGGCTACAATTAGATAGCTTTAATTTGTAAATTGGCCATTACCTGCCAAAGCCGCCGGGGGTATGGCGGGGTGACATAGACAAATGTAAAGCAGAAATAGTCAAATGACAGGCTTCTGGGCATGCTAGTGCTAGGTGTGATGTGAGTGTGTATGTTTGTTTCTCTCTGTGCGGCCTGCGTTTGGCTGGAAACCAGTTCAGGGTGTACGCGCCTACTGCCCGAAGACAGCTGGGATGGGCTCCAGCACCGCCGTGACACTCGTGAGGATAAAGCGGTATAGATAATGGATGGATGTAGATAATGGATGGATGGATGGATAAACCCTCTGATCTCAACTTATTTTACTTAACTATTCTGAAATAAACGAACATGCATTCTAGACTTTCACAAAAAAACACGTTACAAAAATAAATGTAAAAACTAAAAAATACTTACAAATGTGCCATATATATATATATATATATATATATATATATACAAAAAATATGTATATATATGTATATATATATATATATATATATATATATATATATATATATATATATATATATATACACATATATATACATTTTTAAATAGTGATATATTGATATAAAAAAAAATTTAGGTCTAGCAGAAAGGGCACTTTTTTTCCGAGTGCAGATGGGCTGATGCGTCACTCTCTGGGCCTTATTTGTTCTCGTGCCTGCAATAGTGTCAATAGATATTTGGGTGAACACGAACACCACACCATTTTAGGCGAGTTCAACAGAGATTTTTACTTTATTTAAAATGAGCATTATTGCACAGCTGACTGAAATAATTTGTCTATAGAAGAGCAACAATTTCTCCGCATATGAACCGATTCTTTTCACAGTTCACAAATATGTAAACAAAATATCTATACATGTACAGAAAAATACAGCAATTGTGCTCACAAAATATTAATTGCCCACAAACGGACATTGATCTTTGCTGCTCTTTCTTCAATTTACCAGTCATTAACAACACAGATGTAAGGCACTTTACTGTGTTCAATATTTTTAAGGTACTTTGTCTTAAATAAATAACATGCAAAATTATATTGATACGAGTCATACAGTAGTGCAAAGTCACTAGTGGTACTCAAACAGCACTCATACAAGCTATCAATTGAACAAAAATCCAAATACTGGCTCTCCACAGAAAATTACTACAGATCATGCATATGGCACATAGCTTAAATCTTGTGATCCAAAGTACGCCATCCATTCCGTCAAGTCCCTTCAAAATAAAAACATGCTTTTTCATACAATGGAATACCTTTTAGTAGTAAATTAGTTTCTTCTCAATCACTAAATTCCAAAAGTCCATCACCTGTCAAAGCATGGAGCACAACTGTAGTGCATACCGACTTGGTAAACCCGGTTGGTAAGGTTAGACTTTGGATCCAATGAGGTAGTGATGGCCTGAGTACTGCCCTGTGGGTGTCCATTTGAGACCTGCAGGGTGGTGGTGCGGGCCAGAAAGGCAGGCCTGTGGTTTGCCACTAGAGCTGGCTGTGCAGTTTGCTGGGCATACTGCATGACGGGCCGGTGCAGGTACTGGGCCACAGTGGCTGCCTGGCTCGAACTGTGGTACACCGTCTGACCTTGCTGCTGTGGTTGTTGGCCGGCCTGCTGGCACTTCTGCTTGTTGGCCTCTTTGACATCACTGTCATGTGCACTGAACAAAAAATGACAAAGAGTAACTGCAGAGTTAAATATTTCAATAGACAGAATATGCAGGGCTTGATTTAAATGCACTTTGTGTTTGCATTTGTGTTCCTTAACAACAGTAACCTTTCACAAGGTTTAATGTGAATTTTTATTATTCATTGTCATATACACACATGAGGAGTTTCTCAGCACATGGGACTAGGTTCTCCCATGTATAGCCTGAGAGCTGCTGCAATCGGGGTGCCCATGTAGGGGATACATGCAGGATGAGTCGTGAGGCAGCCACGCATGCAGCAGCCACCAGAGAGGGTGCAAAACAAAAAAACACATGATCTAGGAAAAGAACAATTACAACAAAAATAGAGGAGACTGTTAATATTATGTAAACATAGAAACATGGGATTTCATTTGTGTATAAGTGTAAAGGAGATTTCTCCCCTCCTCCTTCAATTTAAAAACAGCTCTGAGGTGTTTTAATAAAAGGTCTCAGACTTTCTTTGCTCAGTATAGGCAAATGATGAAGAATTACAGCACACTAAACAATCAAGTTGTTAAGAGCCCGGGTTAAAATTACTCCGTTTCAAGAGTTTTGTCTCATTCAAATGAGCCACTGCTCATCACGACCCTCTGAACAATGTGTAAGACTTTCATTACTGTGATGACCGTTAGCATCACTATGGCGTTGACTAGGCAAGTGGCTACTTGTTTTCAAAAGTCCAGAGTCTGAAGAAAAATGAAAGGCACCATGCAGATAAAGTAAAAGCAACATTTGTGTTTTCATTTGTGGGGTCAGCACTTCATGACCAAGCTGTCAAATTACAGTTGACAATTAGTATGGATCCGTGCATGTGCCAACATTGCCAAAAAAAAATAGACACCACTCCAATGTCGGCAGCTTGTCCGAACATTCGAGTATGTTCTGGCTTTCAGAAATAATGTTGTAGATAATGCTCATTTGACATGATTGTATTTATGTGCAGTCATCTAAAATTAATTAAGATAAACCTAAAAAAAAAAGAAAGCTAACAATTTTGGTAGAGCGAGAAAAAGTACTGAGAGCTCTCCAATGGTTTGATAACAGGTAAAGTGTAAAATTATGACTGATTGTCTGTCGCTGGCGAGATGTCACTGCATCCGCTTGAAGGCAGATCAAGCAGCATCGCAGAAAAGGTCCAACCATGTGTGACTCAGTCACTTACAATACAGCTACTTAACTGTAAAGCCAAGCCGTATTAACAACATGATTCAGTGGAAAATCTAAATATGACCATGGGGGGCCCTCAACTCCTCAAGACAATTTTAATAATAATAATTTAAAAGGTATTCATTTGGATAAAGGGATACCATAGTAACACAAGTTACTGGCCCAAAGTGCGATCCTTACAAGAAGACCAATATATACGTACTTGTGAAAACATGTTTTCCACCATATAATAAAACAATGGAGATTCCATGTGGCAGGAACATTTCAAGGAATGGTCTAATGGTGTCTTTGAGCCTTCTAATTTGATTGCTGTAGTGGTAGCAATTCAATTTTATATGATATATCAATTCCAAACAACAGAATGCAAAACAGTGACCCAGGATTACAGTCACTGGACACTTCATTGGGTGCATCTGCGTAATCATGACAAGGGTCTGTACAGTGTTACCATGGCCCCTACATGTGTCTCGCTGAAACATCCAAAACAGTCAGAAAACTACAGAGAATGTTGGGTGTGTGGTTAGATATAAATGCAAGAATCCACAATAATGCATTTATTATTAATACACATCTGAAAGTATGATATTACTCTTGTAGTTGATACAATAAAATTATGCAGGAGTAAAATACCTTGCAGGGAGACTTCCAAGAAGTAATCAGCATACTTGGCCATGTAGAGTTTCATTTTCTTTTGACAGGTCATAGGCCACCCATCGTGTAGATCCCCGTCATGAACTGCGATAGAAAGGTAATACTCTATGAAATGTGCTGCTGTGGGGAGGTACAGGTTCCACTGGAAGGATTCTAGCAGGAAAAGCTCCATGTGTAGTAGAGCCTGCTTGGTCATAACTAGGTTCATGGAGCGCATGCACCCCAGACTGTTCAGAGTCTCCAATTTTGGAACCCTGTCCTCCCTTTCTTCAAATTTACCTGCAGCAAGGAAAGCAGAGCATTACTACATACAAAACTGCAGAAATCCCCTTCCCACAAATGGGCGTATTTTCACACTCACTGGCCAAAAGAAGACATGTAAGCGAGACCATGTGAAGCTGCTGCACAGTGACATCGTAGCGGTCCATGAAGAGGTCCAGCAGGTACACAGCAAGGTGTCTAGCTGTGGGACATAGCCGGAAATGGTTGCTGATGATGGCTATGAGGTCAGCAAAGTATCGCCTGAAGTTGAGCTGAGGGGACTGGCCTTTGAAGGAGGGCAGTTTGAGCTCCTGAATGACAACATTTTGCATTTGAGAACGGTACTGTAGCTGTAGTTTGGCCTCAATCTGTCACTATACTATGCATGCAACGCGTACCTTGTGAATGCACAAAACAGACTCCTTAGGCTAGATGGTAAAATGGTAAATGGATTGTCACTTGTATAGCACTTTTCTACCTTTGGTACTCAAAGTGCTTCAAACTGTTCTTCATTTACCTACTGATGACGCAGCATCAGGAGCAACCGAGGGTTCAGTATCTTGCTCAAGGATACTTCGACATGGTCACATTGGCCAGGGATCGGACCCATAACCTTTGGGTTGGGAGATGATCACTCTACCACTGAGCCATGCCACCCCCCCCCCCCACGATAGATTTTCCGATCATAAAAATTCTGGGTCACATTCTTTGCCATAAATTGTTTGTTTTTTTTCAAATGTATGGAACTGTTATAAAAACAGTTTGATCATACATTTATTAAAAAAATAAGCATTTGTTTACTGATTGTGAATCATAAATTGAGAATCATCATAACTAAAAAAAATAAGAATCATCATTAAAAGAAAATTGATCACAACCTATTTTGAAATTCGACAGAGATTAAATTTCAATTCGACAGAGATTAAATGTCAGCATGCTATAACATTTTATTTTCAATTTGAATCGCAGCAAAATGCAAAATATGATACACTGTAGGGGGGGGATTGATATATCTACATTAACAGACAGTTTTACTCAACTCAGACTTTAAAGTTATGAAACAGCTGTTCTGAAATGTTGCTCGTTTGTGATGTCACACTACAGCGAATTTCCAAACAAACAATACCTACCCATCATAAAATAAAAGGGTGATTTGTCTCAAGACCCGATGACAGCAAGTTACTAACAAAAGAATGCCCGGCGTTAAAAACCTTCACCGAAGTAGACAACAATGTTGCCGTGTATAACTTTCAGGTTTAAAATAAAGGGCAGAAAAAACAGTTGATCGCAGTTTTGAAAATGGTGAACGAAAACCCCCCCGGCCCGACCCCCCCAAACTGCCACTCAAAATCGCACACAGCACACTTACATTGCTTCGCAGCGCCTGGTAAATATCTTTTGCCAGCTGTCCTTTCCACCACTGGTCTTCTAGCTCCATTTAACACAGAGGATATTGAAGCATCTAAAAAAAAATGTATATAAAGGAAACTTACAATCTAGCAGGCATGAATTCGTCTGTCCAAAAAGTTCAAATACATCCTTGCAACATCTGATTTTATGGGAGACATGCAGGCAGTTGTACTCACTGTTCACGCTAAAAGCAACTGTACGTTGTTGATTAATTTGTTTCAAAGCACTACAGAAAGAGTGTTTGGAAAAGCAAATAATCACCCGGTGAGCACATGAAAGGAATAAAGCGGCCCGTTTCGCCGGAATAAATTCCAATGAATTTGAATGAAAGCAGAACATGCTTTCTCACCGCACCCGTAATCAGTCAGTGAGGCTTGTCTCTTTACAAGCCCTACAACACCTTTGCGGCTTTCAGGCCACCGGAAATAACAAAATCAAGGTGAGTAACCACCATTTATAAAATGAATCACGCTGATTAGAAATTGTGCTGTACTCAATCATATAAACGAAATTCAAAGATGACGGCTTGAGCACCTATGAGGATTTTCAGTAAGTAAACGAAGACCAAATGGTTCAACCAAAAACCTAATTTTTACGCATTTCTAATTTGTCATTGAAAGCAGCACAATGGTCAGTCAAGCAACAGGACTCAGCCAATTAAAGGTAAGTAGACACATTTAACAACCAATCAGTGGATAGCATTGGGGGCTCGTGCTTGTGAATATTCTCATTCAAGGCTGTGTCCGAGTGTCCACACTATTCCCGTCACTGCGGAAAAAAAGTAATTAACTTTTAGTTGCACGATTAACATGTGTTCAACGGACGTAATTTTCTACTCCTTTCCTCAAAAACATTCAAATGATTTATGTTAGTTTCACATATTTTAATCGAGTGCAACCGATGTACTTGTCCGAATTAAATTAATCCAATGGAATCAAAGTCCCCCCCCCCCCCCCCAGTGCATTCACAATTAAGGGGCTACACTGTTTTGTAGGGGTGTCCGAATGTCCAAAAGAAAAAAAATGTAGTGCACTGCAGTGTATTCAAATTTACCCACAATGCACTTGGAAAAGGACTGACAATCGGTTGTCACTCAATGACAAAATGTAGTGCACTGCAGTGCATTCAAATTTACCTACAATGCACTTGGAAAAGGACTGACTATCGGTTGTCACTCAATATGTCCACAGTATAAAATAATTATTTTCATCACCGTAAATAGTCGGAGATCTTAATGCGTCGGTGCGTCATGACAGGCACGGTGGTACGTCATATACGACGACGAGAAAGTAGTGAGATGGCTGTCCGAATCGCCAAACAGAATCATGGAACTAGTAGTGCTACTAGTGCGATCTCTAGATAGTGAATGGGGAGTTTGGGTCGGGAATACGGTTAGACATTCTTTTCGGACATTCAGACACAGCCCTTGTCAATAAAATGTAGAGCACTCAAAATTACCAACAATGCAATAGTGATCATCGATGGGTCCAATTGTCACTCAAATATAGACCACAAGACATTCCGAGTAGGAAAACAAAATGGCGCAAACATCAAAGCGACACAGTAACCACAGAAATAATTAATTCATTTTATTGAATTGATAATACAGTATGTGCAAAAAAATAAATAAAAATAAACAAAATACAAATACGTAAAAGTGCCAATACACACATACATACATACATACATACATACATACATACATACATACATGCATAGATACATGCATGCATACATACATGCATACATACATACATACATACATACATACATACATACATACATACATACATACATACATACATACATACATATATACATACATACATACATACATATATACATACATACATACATACATACATACATACATACATACATACATACAAAGAACAATGAAACAGATGGTGGCGATCAATCCTCATTCCTGTTTCTCATGAAAATGTTTCTATAAGTGTTTTTGGACTGGTTTGTGTTTGAATGATTTCCAACACTTTATTGTGGGGCCCACCCGAGAAGGTGGATTTTCTTCTGTTGAAAGATTCCATTTGCTGATTTACTTCTGTCCCGTTGAACCGTTCAAATGGCACAGACAGCCGGTATTAAGATCTACTGCATAATGCCTTGCCAAACTCGAGAATGCATTTTTTCATTGACGATACCAACACTTCCAGGATCTAAGGCAGCAAAGCAGTCTCAAACCATGATGAGGTTTTGATTGTGGTGTTCTTGACCTTTTATTCTTTACACATTCTATTGGGTAACAACTCAATTTTGGATTCATATAGCCACATAATAGTTTGCTAGTAGCGCTGTGCAACATTCAGGCACTCTTTTGCAAACTTCAAACCTGCAGTGTTTGTGGACAGCAGTGGCTTCTTCCGTGCAGTCCTTGGATAATGATATAATTGTTTACTTACTGCAAATTTGTAAACAAATATTAATACCAGATTATTTCTGTAGGTCTTCAGACAGCATTCTTTTTTTCACTTCATTGAGCATTTTGTGATGTGCTCTTGCAGTCATTTCTTTTCCAGGATGGCCAATCCTAGGGAGAATAAGTAGCAACAGTGCTTGTGTGTTTGTTTGTCTGTGTCTATGTGTTGGTGAGAGAGAGAGAGCAACTGTGTGTGCGGGCCAGCACTTTCCACTACTAGTTTTTGTGATATGTAAAAGAAAAGAAGATTTAAGAATTAAGGCCTCTAATGTCATGCCTTGGGTATATATGTACCTGTATGTTTGGCTTAAAGGGAAGTCAACGCAAACATTTTTTTTTCAAGATTTTGTTCCATGCAAGCCCACTAGTTGAAACAGGGCATTCTGATAAATATTGCGTTTGTGGAGTGAGTGTTAATCCACTCGTTTTTAGCCATCAACCGGGGGGGGGGGCGGCCATTTTTTCTTCTGTCGACTGAAAATGACATCACAACTGCTCACAACGACGAATCATGGCTCAGATTCAGAAAATGGTGATGTCATTTTCAGTCGACAGGAGACAAAATGGCCGCCCCCTGAGATGGCTAAAAATGAGTGCATTTTACTGCTTAACTTATATTCCTCAAACGCTAAATTAATCAGAATGCCGTGTTTCAACTAGTGGGCCTGCTGGGAATATATTCTTGACAAAAATATGTTTGGGTTGACTTCCACTTCAAGGCACCTTCTGCCATGCTGATATACTGTACAATGTAAACAGGATCCCCAACTTCAGTATAATCAACAAAACATGTGTTTCAATGCACCTGGGAATTGGTCTCAATGCATAGCGAAAAGCAAGGATGTTTTTTCGACGTACGACTTTCGGAATAAAAGTGAAATTCTTGATAAATTTCAGTCTTGCTTCCGACCACATCACAGCACTGAGACAGCACTGGTCAAAGTGTTATAAATTACATTAGGCTGAACACTGATTCTGGTCAAGTACCAGTTCTGGTTCTGCTGGACCTCAGTGCTGCATTTGATACCGTAGATCACAACATCCTGTCGGATAGGCTGTAAAACTGGGTTGGTCTTCTGGAACGGTCCTTCATTGGTTTAGGTCCTATTTACAAGGCCGGAGTTATTTTGTTCCAATTCGATTGGACATGAACCTGTGGTGTGCCCCAGGGGTCAGTTCTTGGTCCTCTTTCGTTCAACTTGTATACGCTCCCTCTGGGTCAAATAATACAGAATTTAAACATTAATTATGTATTATTATCTATGATATGTTCAAAGAATATAAACCCAGCAGGGCCCTCAGATCCAGGGACTCAGGTCAGCTAGTCCAGATCAGAGTCCAGACTAAACATGGGGAGGCAGCATTTAGCTATTGTGCTGCCAAAAAGTGGCACAAACTGCCAGTGGAGATTAAACTTTCACCAAATGTAGACACGTTTAAATCCAAGTTAAAAACATTTCTGTATGCATGAAATCTGCATGGTATTTTTTATTTTTTACTTACCTTGCTTTTAATAATTTTAATCAAATTATTCTACGGGATTTTCCATCCATCCATTATCGATACCGCTTAACCTCACAAGGGTCGCGGGGCGTGCTGGAGCCTATCCCAGCTGTCTTCGGGCAGTAGGCGGGGCACACCCTGAATTGGTTGCCAGCCAATCGCAGGACACACAGAGACAAACATCCACACTCACAACACACCTTGGGGCAATGTAGAGAGTCCAATCAACTTACCATGCATGTTTTTGGAATGTGGGAGGAAACAGGAGTACCCGGAGAAAACGGAGAGAACATGCAAACTCCACACAGGGAGGCCGGAGCCAGGATCAAACCCACGACCTCTGAACTGTGAGGCGGACGTGCTAACCAGTCGACCACCCTCTACGTGATTTTGATTTTTGTAATTCTTAATGTTTTATTTCTCTTTCTGTAATGATTTTGATGTTTTATGTAAAGCACTTTGAATTCTCCTTTGCATGAAATGTGCTATACAAATAAACTTGCCTTGCCTTGCCTTACAGTATATGCAGCAACCATTGACAGAGTCGTTGGAGCAGAACTGGTCTCTGTCAGCTTCTGAATCATGGGGCTACAAGTTTGAATATGAAGCGTTTGAACTTCATCTGTACCTTCTTTTGGGTAAGAGTTGTGGTACATACATCCTGTTCTGGTCGCTGGCCAATTGCAGGGCACATATAGAAAAACAACCCTTCACACTTACATTCGCACCTATGGACAGTTTGGATCTTTAATTAACCGTAGTACTAAAAAACACACAAGCACATGGAGAACGTGCAAAGTCCACACAGGAAGGCCAGAGCCCGTATTTGAACCCATGACCTCTTGAACTGTGAAGTGAATGCGTTAATCAGTTGTCCACCATGTTGCCACATAGATGAATATCATTATTAAAAACAATCAAAAGTCTTCTGTCAAACCGCTTATCCTGTACAGGGCCGTGGGGAGGTGTTGGAGCCTATCCCAGCTGACAATGGGCGAAAGGCAGACTACACCCAGAACTGGTCGCCAGCCAGTCGCAGGGCACACACACACAGACACCGTCACTGAGCGGGAACCGATCCCACACTGCCCGCACACAACTCAGGCGTGTGTACCACTACACCATCAGTGACCCACAATCAAAAGTCATTCATGCAAATTAGTTCACATGAATCAATACCAAAGAAGTAGCACTCCATTTGAAAAAGCCAGGTCTGTACCCCCTTATGTAGTCTTCATTTAACCTGTCATGCATGATTTTGTAATTTGGGAAGAAGCTAAAGTACTTGGAGAAAACACACATACCCAATGGAAGAACATGCAAACCCCACACGGGCAGGCCAAAGCGTGGATTCGAACAGCCAACCTTTGAGCCAGGATGTGCTAACCAATACGCTCACGGTGCTTCACATGCATTTTGAATGAAATAAAAATGTGCTTGAATATATGAAATTAAAATGTTGGATGTCAAGTTGCCAAATATTAAAACGATTAATAAAAATAATGTGTTTTTTACAGTCATTCTGTAATTATAATATTTGTAAAAACTAGTACATTACTGCCACCCACAGGTGTTTATCCTTTGCAGAGGTCTGCACTGCACTATTTTTACTCCCAAATTATGTTTTAAATAAAACACACGTCCTGAAATATGTAACATAAAAAGACAACTGCGACAACCAAAGTAATTTTGCCAGACATTATTGTCACTAATAATGTTAGTCACAAGTCATATTTTTGTGTAATAGTGGGTAGACTACCCACTACCGTATTGGGAATAGGCTAATCGCCGTTTAAAAGAGCAATTTGCCCGTTAATTCGCTTCTATCCACATGAGTGCCGGTCGAGCTGTCGCCAGAGGCCTGAGACAGAACAAGGCTGTCGCTTGGTGCCATCAGGCTAAAGGCTAAAGGCTAAAGGCTAAGGGGGCTCAGAGACTGTAATCCCCGGATGATGAAACCATCATGGCTGCCACTCGCTGAGCTGTCAAGCTCTCGACAAAAGAAAAGGTAAAAACCGAGACAATTGTATAACAACAACTGCTTTAATTTGCATTTATGAAACCTGGTACTTCGATTACAGTGTTACCGCGACGCCGCGCTAAAATGTAGAATTATCGTAACTTTTGTCGCTACGCGTTTTATTCTTCAAGTTATTTCGTCTAGGCAGGCGTTTGGTGCGTCACGTTATGTTTAAATAACCAAAACGTCACTTCACGAGACATTTTCGCCGTTCGCTCGATAGCCAACACTTAAAGCGTGTTTTCCTGGGAAGTTAAAGCAGTGGCAAGTCTTTGACTTGGTGCTTTCAAATCGTCACTTCCCAATTCCCTAAAGCGTCTGTCGTTTACAGTCTCGTCGTCACTTTATTGTGGTTAAGTTATAGTATAATGGCCGCCCCGCTCGCCGACGAGGCTGCTATGATATGGTTACTTTGGAGACTTATTCCACTTAATATTTTAGTGCTTTTGCAAACTCCGACAGTCATTTTAATGTAACTACTTCTTAGTGCATTTACTGTATATGGCGATCAAGCAGATATGGACATAGCCTATAGCGAGAGACACCTGGTTGTTGAGAAGAGTTCCGTGTTGTTTCGCCTTAGGGAAATGATAGGATTTCTACGCAGAAACGAACCGTAGCCAGCAACAGGTGGACATTATTAGTGCCTCCATTATGCGTATACTGTACGGTGCCAGGATCTCTGTTCCATTCACTTGTGTCTCAGCATCAACAGTTACTGTGTGCCAGGGGCGCAGATAAGATTTTGAAACTGGAGGAGAAAAGGGTGCGTGTGGTGGTGGGGGGTGCGGGTGGGGGGCTACAAAAATAATGTCTTAACTAATACATGAATGAAATGCTGATTGAATATATATATATATATATATATATATATATATATATATATATATATATATATATATATATACACATACATATATATACACATACATATATATACACATACATATATATACACATACATACATACATACGCACATACATACATACGCACATATACACACACACACACACTGTAGGGCTCTGAGATCTGCATACTTGGGTCAATTAGTGGAACTCAGAGTTCAAGGTAGCTGTTATGCTGCACACAAATGGAATAAGCTGCCAACAAAAGTGAAGTCAGCCCTGAGTGTACATGCTTTTAAATCCCGGTTAAAAACTTTGCTTTTTTCCTCATACCTTTGATTAAGATCCTCTAAACAATTTCAAATATTTTTTTCCCTTTTATATACATGTATTTTAGAAACCCACTTTTATTTCTTTACTTTAGTTTTAAATGTTTTTCAATTTTTCTGCTAATGTGTTTAACTGTTGTAATTCTGTTAGCTACTTTTGTTTTCTCTGCTTTGCTTTTGAATATCAACTGTTGTTTGTAAATGTCGTTGTTGCCTTTGCTTGTGTATTATTGAGTTGCCTTGTGTCTGAAATGTGCTCTATAAATAAAACTCCCTTGCCTTGCCTAAAGAATAATTATTGTTAAAACAATACCAACTTGATTATTAGTGATCCATGATTAAACTTTTATTCGTCTGGATTGACAGTCACCCACCAAAACATTTTTATTTTTTATGAACTTAAGAATAAACAACAGCACATTTACATTAATAAGAAATAAGTATGTCAAATATACGTAAAATTAACATTTTATGTCACAGAACTAGTATAATTCGGATTTTCCATTTAAAATTTTTTAAGTTTATTCAGGTAAGAGCAAATGCCATTTATTCATTCTGTCTGTGTAATATGATCTCAATATTTTATTATTTTGATTAACTTACTCAATATTACAGAACAACTGTCACGTCTTGGCAATGAGCATAGGATATGATGGACTATATCGTTTTTGGAGAAAACGCTGTGCTTTTTTTTTTTTTTCTTCATTTCTTTTATTATCGTATTTCCAAACACTTCAACAGGCATTGCGCAGCCACCTATTACTTAAGACCTCACCCCAAACCGCAAACCCCACACTGTTAAAAAAACAACAACAACAAAAAAAAAACTTCCGGTAAACAAAACAATGTGTTGATTCAAAAAAGAAAGATGTAGCTATTTCCACCGATATTTTAAGTACATTGTTCCTTCTTAGTGGTTCGGTTATTGCGGCTTCACTCTATGTCAGTATTTCTTTTGTGACCCAACTTAATCTATTGCAGTGGGAGTTGCTTTTTGTTTTGTTTTTTGTTTAAAAGAAGCAGCAGAAGAAGAAGCAGCAGCAGCAGCAACGGTAGTCATGGCAATTAACTTTTGGTTTGTACAACAACAATTTTCAAGGCACACTAATCCACCAAGATCATACAATGCCATGCAGGCTTCTAGCTAATCTAAGCCTTTTTCAGATAAACTTTAACATACTGTAGTTATTAACAGAGCTGGGCATTCCATCTATGTGACATGCTGGTCCATCTATCCGTCACCGACTGACGCCCGTTTTGCTGACGGTTGACGAATGATGGGAAAAATTTAAAATAGATGGATTAAGCAGAGACGGAAATCCCTTTATTTAGTCCGCCATTTGTCTGCAATCCGTCATTAGTCTATTTTTTGCGGCGAGGCTTCGATGGCCGCGGTGATCGCGGGGAGTACACTAGTGAGTTGTTGCTTGGGCACAGATTTGAGTGAGGCACCAGTCTGTGAACAGGCTTCCAAAGCGCAGTAAGTCACTATTTCTGTTCAAATATCGTCCATCGTGGGGGGGTTGCTAGTGAACGTTCAGTCCGACTTGCCGACGGACGGCCGTTTAAAATTAGAGTCGGAATGGCCTACAGACGGGTACTAACTGTTTTAATTTAAAGCTGGCAACACTGTAGTAGCACCAGAGTTACATGCTCCCACAGCGCTTCCCAGCCTTATAAATGTTTAGCAAAACATGTAACTTTGGTGTTTACATGAGTAGCAGTGAGCGTCAACTCTCTGTCTAGCTTGTAAAACTCATCTGCCGATTCGTCTGCCTTCTTGAGTTGGAGATCTGACAGGAAGAGGGGGTGATGATCTTACTTAGAGGTACAAATTGTAATTTTTTGTTGTGTAACTAAAACACTTCACTAGTTGTAGCACAACAAACACTATGACTCCATGCCCATCCAATGGAAAAGGAACATTAGTCCTCTGTTTTACCACAGATTTTTGTCGCCTTGCGTGGCAAAATTGGAGGGGAAGGTTTGTGGTTTTTATGACTCTGAGGGGATGTGTGTCTGTCATCCCAAGTGCCATCTGTGCCCAAGCTGTGTGCCCACAAACTGTGTTTGAAGGTTCATAATGCGTTTTTTTTTCAAGTCAAGAATTCGTTTCAGCAATCAGCGGCAGACCTGCCAACCCGTGTGCATTTTTGTGAACGCTAGAATGAAATAATAATAATAGTACTGTAACTTTAATGAAAATTAAGCAATGAAAATCAGACATTTCTTTTATTACAACAGAACTATACAACAGAATTATTTTAAAAAACAAACTCATGAAATAGGCCTGGACAAAATTGATGGTACCCTTAACTTGATATTTTGTTGCACAATCTTTTGAGTCAATCTTTGCATTAAAGAAGTCAACCCCAAAATTATCTTTATAATATGTTTTATGATCCCCCACTAGTCTAAACACAGCATTTTGACTACAATTGCGTTTGTGGAATACAAAATTCTCCACGTGTGTAATTAGCAGTTTAGTTGGCAGTTAGACTTTTGGGATGGAGATGGAGCACTACACTATATCATTTAAAAGACGCCACGCTATCGCCTTCTACTGGTCAATATGACAAATGCTATCGGTGACAATGTCTGGTAATCCAAAACAAGTATATGGGATGCTTTTAAATTTTTGTCTCGTGCTTTAATCTATTTGTATTTTACAAATAAAAATTTAAAATCAAACAGTTTTTTTACTTTTGTGATCCAGATATGAAACGATAAAATCAAGCTGTGTTTCAATTTTGGAGTTTCAATTTTCAAATAAAATCAAATAAACAAGTTTTCCTATTTTTAATACCTGTTTCCACACCTAATATCCAAATACAAAAAGAGATAATTTTTTATGCGCTTAAGTAAACTACCAGATTAAATTGATTGAAACCAGTAATTTAACCATGTTTGACTTATAGTGGGTTTAAAACTCCTTGCCACTCCCCTGGTATTTTTACCTGAACGCCTAAAAAGGTGCACCCAAAGTAAAACTGAAGCTGTACTTGAACCATGTGGAGTATCAGCATAGTTTTGGTCTCTTTTTGAAGATAACTAATTAGACTTTTTCTCCTCAACTGTCAGAATCTTTTTAAGTGTGACTGGCACTGACTTACGGAGGTTTGAATACATAGGAGAAGGCAGATTTTATGTCCGCCTATTTTTTTTCTTTTCCAAAAATCTGCCTGGAAAATTTTCTATTAGGTGGACTAAAATAACACAACAGGATTACAGTTTAAAGGCTCCTCCAATTCCATTTCAAATTTGACAATAATGCGACCGAAAATGAGCATTTTACACAAGTTTTACTAAGGGGATGTCCAGGCGAACCAAAAGTGTGCCATGTGGGTGATCCCATTGCAACCATGTTCACATACGTAGGGGAAAAGGCTGCTCTTGTGGAATGCTTCAACAATCATGAGTTGTAATGAAAAGTAAGAGTTGGCACTATCATATCCTACATCCAGATAAAAAAAAAAAGAAAAACGCAGAAAAATCAAAGAAGGTGACGCGATATGACGTGCGCTCTGACGCACAGCCCTGATGTCGCTGGGCTTTGAAAGTGTGTTACGCAAGTTACGCCCGGTGTTTTTGTTGAAAACAGTTTCCATGTTTTTTTTGGAAGTATTTCATTGGCCGTTGAATGCGTTAATCACCAGTTTAGCAAGTTTGGTTGTGACTGCAAACATAACTGACGAATCATCCATATGCAGGGGTGGTACTATTTACGCATGGAATATGTTCATTGGCTGTTGTAGAACTCTGACATGGGAAACTTTAGTTTATTGGATCAAGTAAGCAATCAATCAAACTAAGGTCCAGCCTATGTTTTGAAAGCTCGTGTATCTAAATCTGTCGAAGGTAACTCAATAGACGATGTGTATTTGACATGAACATATTGATTTTGTTTGAGAGTGATTGTATTTTACACACTTCAGTATTCGGAGATGCCAGTTGTCTACATTTTTCACATTGGCACTTGCTATGTGTTTAGCTGTTTTGGGTAAGTCGGAAATGCTCCAGAGAGGAGCGAGAGAGTAAGTACCAGGTGCTTGACCTGTACTACCTGAAGTACCGCAGCTTGTGATTGACTGATGATGTTATTGCTGATGTTATTAATCACAAAAACCTGGCTACATGCTCGTATTCCCAACGCTTTAGTTGCTGATGGTCTTGTCATAATAGTAAATAATACTTGTTGGAATACAGACGGCTAAGGCTCGCTGAAGTGTGTAGCTATGGCAAATTATATTTGTAATAGTTTTTATTTTATTCCTTGAAAATGTCTTCACACAAAAATGGCCAGTAGACCTAACATGTGTAGGTCCTGCCTTTATTTAAAAATGTTTGCGTGTGCAGTGTGTATTAGAGCTGTCCCGACTAGTCAGCATAGTCGACGTGGTCGATGACGTAAATACGTCGGGACGCACAACATACCGTCAACGTCAAATATCGATGACATAAAATACGTCGGCGTACCACACATCATGGTACATCAGCCATGAACGAACACTTTAAGCGACGTCACTCAGGAGGACTACTGAAAGACGAGAGAAAGCAGAAAGCTGGACTATCTTCAATCCATTTAACTATTATCCCCCGGTTTTACTGAAATTGCTGTTATGTCTGACGTATTAACGTGCATCGTTAAGCTTAATTTCTCGAAGCAGCGGGTTGCAGTTACGCCGTATCGTGTTTCAACTTTGTGAATTATGTAGCTAACGTTCGTTTAACTATTTCACTCCAGTCAAATTGTGTTGGTGCTTGTAGGTAATGTTACGTTGGTTCCGCTGCTTTATGTACCTATAAACAGTAACACGCAACATCAGTTTATATATATATCTGCTCCGGAAAGCTCTCTGTGGGCGCAGTTGAAGACTCATTTCTTTTCTCGGGCTTTTGATCAGACCTGAAATTTTCGTCTCTTTTCCCTCCATAGTGTTTTATGTTAATTTATTGGCTTTATTTATTTATATTTTCATATATTTTTTACATCTATATTTATTAATACGTGTATCACAACCTTTTATTGTTTTTTTTATTTATTGTAGTGTTTGTGAAGTGCTTTGTTACAGCTCTAGCTGTATGAAATGCGCTATATAAATAAAATTGTATTGTATAACCATAGTCCATGACTGTACTAATATATAATGCGTGCTTTTTCATTGTTATAATATTTAAGTATGCACTGCGTTATCTGTTTCAGGTTTAAGCAAATTGATGTTATTTTTTAGTTATTTATATATTTTGGTTAATTTTTTTACTTGGGCTGCTGCACATGCACGCACACATTGTTTCACCGTTATGTATAGATAAATACCTCATGTTCGCACGTCATGATGCCTTCCTAAAAGAGATGTGACTGTTCACTCAATTTCAAAAGTTTTTTTTTACTTTAATAAACAAAGAATTTAAATAATCTTTCAGAAGTGTTTTTTAGAATTAATAATCGTCAAGTCAAAAATAATCGCTAGATTAGTCGAAAACTTATTGTTAGATTAATCGACTGATCGTAAAAATAGTTGATAGATTAATCGGGAGAAAAATAATCGTTTGGGACAGCCCTAGTGTGTATTGTTGAAATTTCATTGCTAAGTAAATAATAATTTGGATATTCTTTGAAAGCATAAATATTAAATATCTTTAAAACACTCTCCTGCATGCAGTCCCACTGTAATGTTCCTGATGGAATTTTGAAAATATGAAAATTCAGATAAGTTGTTCAAGAAGTGAATTTCTGTAGGCAGGCTCTGTGATTGTGATGCGGTCGAAAATTTTGGTGCAACTAACGTCAGTGCTGGTTAGTGATGTAATGATTTATCATAAATCGATATAAAATCGATATGAACTGGTAAAGTTAACAAGACACAAGGTCAAATTGACACAAGGTCAAATGGGCCTTGTGTCTCATGTGATCTTACCAATTTTTTTGAATGAAATGTAATCTCTCACGTTGTCTAAAACATAAAGTTTTAAAGATGTAGCATTTTTTTAGCGGCAATAAGGAGTCAAAGAATCTGTATCCTCAGATATTCAATAATAGATCATGAGAGTATCGCTACTTTAACACCTTATTGCCGCTTAAAAATTGTACATCTCTAAAACCTTTTTGTTTTAGAGAACACGTGAGAAATTGCATTTCATGAACAAAACATGATCCACAAGGTCAAATAAATTATAGGTCAAAAGTTGAAGTTAGTAAAATATGCTCAATTTTCTAAATCACAGGTGTCAAAGCTCCAGTCCTCGAGGGCCACTATCCTGCAAGTTTTAGATGTTACCCTCCTCCAACACACCTGATTCAAATGATCAGCGCATCAGCCAGCTCCACAAGAGCCTTATAGGGATTGTGATGCTTTCAGTTAAGTGTTTTGGAGGAGGGAAACATAAAAAACATGCAGGATAGCGGCCCTCGAGGACCGCTGTTGATTTGGAATCTTTGTTGCCTTGTTTCCTTTTCCAACAATAGCTGTGATTGACCCAGTAGTTCCTGAGATATAAGGGTTTAATATATAAGGTGGGCGACATGGATCAGTGGTAGAGTGGTCGTCTCCCAACCCAAAGGTTGTGGGTTCGATCCACAGCCATTGTGACCGTGTTGAAGTATCCTTGAGCAAGATACTTATTAACCCCCAGTTGCTCGTGATGCTGCGTCATCGATAGGTAAATGAAGGTACAGTGTGAAGCGCTTTGCTACCTTCGGTACTATACAAGTGACGTCCCATTTACAATTCAAAAGGAAGGCGTCCATATCCCTTTTTGCAGAAAATGTTTAAATTCGGTGGTCTGTACCTCCCAAACCCCTGCTCCGATTGAGCTATAATTTGAGATTTAGTGTTGTGCCATCACCATCAATGGGTACACAAAGTTTCATTATAATCAAAATTTGCTTGGTTAAACCCACTGGGTGATATGGCATGGAATGACCCGTAAGTGGTTGTGCCTTGTGTGTTGATTTTTACTTTTTTTTTTTGTGTGTGTGCTCATTTTCAGAAACCTGAAAGCCAATGGATTTGGTGGATAGTTACAAAGTTCCCCCTGCTGTAAATAAAAAAACGTGCGTACGCAAGAAGAATAGAGTTTGGCACAAACGGCTCCGCCGGAGGAAACGTGCAACTCAGCTCCCAACTATGCAACGTGAAGCTAAAAATGGACCAAAGAAGATACCAGAGAAACCCAAGCAAAGCTCAGAGTCGCCTTCATCAGAGAAGCCACATGTAGCGGCACAACACAGTGGATGCTGGACAAACCATAGTAGGCCTATAGATGCACTCAGGTTTAGATGTAGTCAATGCAAGGACAATCTGGAATATGTTCCCAAAGACTTGATTGGACACTTTGAGGAATACCACAGTGGGAGCTCACCTGTTTTTTCTTGTCATATGTGTCCTTTTGATGCACACGATTTCTCCTACCTTCAAGTTCATCTGTTAAGCCACAAGGACACTTTTTCCAGTTGCAGCATTTGTAATGATGACGTGAAACGCACATGGTCTGAACTGAGTGCACATCTCACAATGCGTCACTGCCAAAATGGCAAATATTCATGTGATAAGTGTCAGAGATTCTCTACTGACAATGTGACTGCATTTTTAGAGCATATGTGTGTACATCATCTTGGCCTCCAAAGAGCAAATGAAATTGAACTTCAGAAGAACAATACTCGGTTTGGGTCCATAACAGCAAATCAAATTTTCCGCTGTCCCCACTGCGCCTATGAAGCATCTCAGAAGTGGGTGCTTGCAAAGCACATTAATGCAAACCATAGTTGCCAGAAAGGTAACCAGAAAAAGAAGGAAATACGGTCCATAGCAAGGAAATCAAACAGTCAAATTAAGACGAGGTTAACAAGGAGTACAGTGAGGGACATGTGCTGGTTGACACAAGACTGCCTTTCTCTTCCAGGTAGAGACTTCTTAGATAAATACTGTCATTTATCTGATCCCCAAACTACACTAGAGAAGACCCAGCAGTTTTTAATGAAATCCGTTGCAGGGGAAAAGTGTGACCAGAAATGGACCAAGGCTCTCAAGTCTGTTCTGTCTAATGTTCCTCAAGACATTAACGTCCATCCAAAGTCCGAGAACGGCATTATGCCTAACCCTGAGGATCTCACTGTCCTCACGGTCCAGAACAAGATAACGTTGGCTCAGAATGGTGCTACCTATGCTAAAAGGCTGAAGATGGTGGAGAAGACAGAAAAAGAAAGTCTTGCCCCTGAAAATCCTGCTGGCGATGCTTATTTTGATGTTGGCCAAAAGGAAGGTCAAGTAATTTTGAATGAGGACCCACATTGTCTTGAGAATGAAACTAAACTAAGTAAAAATACATTAACTTCCACCCACAATGAACCCCCTGAGTGTGTCCAGATCCTGGAAAATGGAGAAAATGAGGAATTAAAGACTAATGGGGCAAATGTAAGGCCTGAAGATGTGCAATTCAGTTTGCATGGAATCAATATTTCTGGTGAGCCATTGGTCACAAATGAGAGCCAAGAGCAGAAAGCCACTTGTAAAGACAAACCTAAAAATAAGACTCTGCGAAGAAACCGGCAAAGAAAGTCCAGATCTAAAAAGGTAAAGAAAGTAGCCTCTGAATTAGCCTTAAAGATTGTGCTCAAGAAAAATCCTGTCAAAGAGAAACAGTGGGTGTCACAAAGCCCTTTACTGACAATAGACAGTCTTCCGGTGGAGGACCAGTGCAAACTACCAAATCCTGACACAACAGCGCCGGTCTCGGTACTGGTGTCCGATCATCATAAACCCCAAGAAGTCTTTACATCAGCACATGCACCATTAGCGCCTGAACTTCCTTCACCTTGCGCTGCAAAGCCAGCTGGGCCTCGAAATGTTCTCATAGACCAGCCTGTTGTGTTTAAAGATTCGTTCTTGCCATCTGAAAGAGAATGTGATGATGCAAATAAATCCCTGCACTTCTTGGGGGCCGTTCTTGACAAAAGCGTCCTGTCAAGTTTAACAAAGACGACCGTCCAAGTCTGTCCCGAGAACTTGCAACTTCCCTCCTCTAGTGTTTTCCCAGATTGCAGTTTGTCAGCTGTTGATGGAGGCACTCAAAGCAGTCACAGCAAGTGGCCCCCTCTTTCCCAACCTGCTATTACACCGCATGGTAAGCCTGCAAATGATAGTTTCTATAGAGATAAAAATGGCTAAGGGTTTTAACCCATTGTTATATCTTTGACTTGTTGCACATAGAGTACATTTCTAAATGAGTGTCAAATTTAATCTCACAGGTGTGATAAACTCAGGAGGAGCAAGGCTTGCGGTGTCTACAGAACGTAGTGACCATCGAGTAGCGGTGCCTCCAGACTTCAAACCAGACCGTCTCAACGGTGCCGATCCACCATTGGACAAAGCCATCCCACAGGAATCCTGGCCATCCTTTGTTCGCTGTTGGCAGCCTGCTCCAAAAAGCCTGCAAAGAACCCTGAAATTGATAGCCATGAATCCCTCTCAGCTGATAAGGCGTCCAGTGAGAGACCAGCCTGTTGTGGTACTCAATCACCCAGATGCGGACATCCCAGAAGTGGCCAGGATCATGAACGTGGTCAGCCGTTACAGAGGAGAGGTGCAGAAGGTCGTTCTGTCACAAAGGACTCTGAACGCGCTTTCGGCCGTGACCAACGAGACAAATCATAAGGACGCTCAGAGCCAACCGCTGTGGTGTGGGGAGAACTTGGTCCAGGAAAGGTTTGTTTTGAAGCTTAAGTTGCGCAGACTGAGCAGGAAAAAGTATGAAGTGGTCGGTGCAGTTTCACCTAACAGGAAGGTGGCAAAGAAATTCAGTTGCTGGTTTTGTGGCAGGGTTTTTGAAAAGCAGGAGGTGTGGATGGTCCACCGGAAGAGGCACCTGATGGACTGGAAAAGGCCAAACTGTGAAAACTTTTAATTGTCGCATACACTGGAAAACAAAATGTGTCTGGAAGATGACTGCAATGCAACAAAACAATCATAGAGGCAGTGACAATCAGCTTAATTAGAAGTCTTAATAAAATATTGTTGCACATCCTGGACTAGCTCAGGGTAACATTACCTACCATAAGCTTTTATGTTGTCCAGGTAGAGTATTGCCTTTAAAACTTCATGAAGGGGTTCATTTAGTTATTAGTACCCTTTGTGTTTGTCTACGCAAATGCTTTATTTAAATACACTGTCACATTTTATAAAACACTGTATAAATGTGTATTGCCACACAGTCTTAGTTGTATGTACGGGTAGGCTGTCGCGAACATATTTGTTTTTGGAATGGGATGCCGAGACCCATGTTAGTCAAATATACCAAAAACTGTGTATTGTTAAAAGAAGAAAAAAAGAAGCAATAAGATGTTTTATTCAACATTTATTTAAGGCTCTTGTATAGACTTTATTAATGGGCCACTTAAATAATTCTTGTAAATGTTTTGTAAATTCCAAATATCGTTCAGATCATGTATTTTCTGTGACAGATATATTTTCATGCATTCATTTAGCAGGAGCAGAAATTCCTTACAGCGCTACATTTTTATATCTAAAGTTGTGTTTTACGATGTCAGCGAATGATAGAATAGTTTTTTTTTTAATCCGACCTAGACTGGTTGTGTTGTTTTTCAGTTTAGTTTACTTTTGTTTGACTTGAAAATGAACTTTATTTTTTCTCAACTTGCACTATTAAAGGAGGATTATGATTTTCCTTTACCTCACCCCAAACCAACAACAATCTCAACCGGTGTCCTCCGGTGGCAAAAAATGTTTTCCTAAAGCAGCCATGAGATCTCAGTATTGACAGAACAGGAACTGTGTGTGTGTGTGCGCGTGCGTGTGTGTGTTGTACACGTTTCTCATTCCAGGACCATCCCTGTCTGTGACTCACTGTAAATAGCAAACCTTCAGTTCAGACAAGAGGTTTCTAATTGTACATAGTCGAGCTCGTGGTCCATTAAGTGCCTTAATTGGTTTTGTTATGCAAACAGTCTGCAAGAGCATAATTTGTTGATCAGAGAATAAGTGCAAGTTGTGTTTTCCTGGTGACATGATTAATTAAAGAAACTGAGTTACGTATTGATTTTGCTTTATTTAAAGAAAAATACAACTTGTAAATTGCTGTCTAAAAAAAAAATCCTGCTTCTGCTAGAGCAACAGTTTCTCAGCCTTTTTGTTAATTTGAATACTGCTTGAGCACTGCAAAGCATCTCAATAAACATGTTCAAAGTCTTCAGAGTGTGCTAATTTAGTGCCACGTGGACAGCCTGCCGATCCCGTGGGCATTACAGACGAGGGTTAGAATTGATCAGAAGTGTGCCAGGGATGTCCAGATTTGGTTGGTTGTTTCATAGGAAAACGCAGCCTGGCAACATCCTTGCTGTTACTCTTTCTGTCAATCAACAGCAAAGGGATCTTCTGGTGATTCTCGATGATGTCAGAGACGCTGTGGAAATACTACAAGGGAAAAAAACAGTTTAAGCAATTTCTGACTGGTGAGACATTTTATATAGTTGACCATTTAGTCATGCAATGCCATATTTTAAAAGCATTCATATTTTGCATGTCATGAATTGATTCTTTTACAAATCTATTTGTCTTGCCCCACTGGGTGTACTGCCAAGTCTTTGATGATCACAAGTAATGCATACACATATGTTAGTTTTTTTCTAGGTTAGATTTTTATTCATCCTAAAAAAAAAAAAAAAAACTATATCCATCTGTTTTATGTACCGCTTGTCCTCATTAGTTTTGCGGTTTAACGGAAGCCTACCCCAGCTGACTTTGGCTCAAGAGATGGGATGCACCCTGGACTGCTCACCGCCAAACAATGACGTGTGTGTGTGTGGGTCCAGCCCTGTGTACCGTTGTATGGGTATGTGACTGACTTACCTGCATTGGACTGCAGCAATAATTTGCAATTAAAAAGTAATCAGCTTGATTATTTGGGTGGAAAAAAAGTAACATCAAGAATATTTAGTGTCAGCACACTGTGTCTAAAATAATGTTTGTTAATCAGATGCCAACATCTGTTGTAAAAATTGGCATGGCCGTACACCAAGAGAAACAAACAAAATGTACAAGTGTACCTCTTCTCCTTTTTTCTCGCTCCCCAGTGCGAACTGCTGTCTTGCGTGTGTGTGTCGAAAACGGATTGGGATGTTGTACACTCTCCCTTTATAATAAACCACCAATGTGTAGGGCTGATTTGTGTCCTGTCCGGAACTCTTCCTCACCATGAAGGCCCCGTCCTGAAGCAGAAAGCAACACAGGGTCAGGCAAGTGTCAATGACTGCGTAATAGAAGTGCGGAAGGTGATAAGAGCCATACTTTATTTGCGTGAAACAACAACTTTTCTGCAGTCTTGCGGTCACATTCCCCAGCAAACCATGGCTTCTCATGGACCTCTGCATCCTGAAATAAAGGAGAAAATCAATCAGTCAATAGCAAGTTTTAATTGATTCAGTTTAGTGTTATGTATTTTTCAGGTCTCAGTCGACAACCTTGTCTTGGTCTGTGGCCCCATTTTCAAGAGAATCACTGTCAGTTTGTTCTGGTACAAAAAGACAACTTTAGTTTCAGGAAAAAAGAATTCAGTAAAAATGGTAACATCTTGCTCTTTGCTGTTTTATTGCGCGTATCCAACAAAATCTCAATGTTACTTACTGAGGATGGTAACGTTTGGAAGAGGTGTCCTGGAAGACAGTCAAGACAAATAGCAGGTCACAATGAATAAACTAAAATTAGAGCAATTTTGCTCAATGGTTTTGCACTCAAAATACTGCATATGCCTTACTTTGGTCGTTTCATGTCCAGAGTAAGGGATTTTGAAGGATGTGGTTTACGATCGGGGTGAATCATCGGTAGTGTTCGGCCTGTAATAATCCACACAGGCTATCAGACTGTATTATCTATCCATTGATTTTCTATACTGCTTGTTCTCATTGGGGTCACGGGCAAGCTGGAACATATCTCCAGCTGACTTCGGGCGACAGCACACGCACAGTATTGACCAGGGATGCATGGGCAACTTAATTGCCACCGTTTTTCCATCAGTACTACTTGGGGGGGTCACATAGGACCGCACACTTCCTAACCAAATTTATGACAAAAATAAATAAATCTGTATTTAATGCATGTATAAAAGATTGAGTATTCAACAATGGCGGGAGCAGGTACAAATACTTACACTCAAAGTCTTTCTGCTTTACATCTTGTTTCTGAAATAAGAATCATGCACGTAATTTCAGAAACAGACAGCCAAAGGGACAATCAAGAAATCTCAAAGCAATGTAACGTATTGATTGATTGATTCATTCATTCATTGAACCTACCAGCCTTAAGAGAGGTTTTGGTAACCTGACGAAATGAAAACAGGTCTCCATCATTAGACCGTCAATTGAATGTAATGTAAAGATAGCAGTAATTGTGTCGGACTTACCCTCTTGGTAAAGGTTTTGGTGGCTCTGCAGGTTGATCATTGACATAAAAGAAAACCACAATATTGAATTCACAGGATCTCGATGAGAACCTTGCTTGCTTTAGGAAATGTAGTTACGGTATGTATCAACTTATTTTTGTTGTTACACTGGCCATCCTCTAGGTGCCACAACATACCAAATTACCGTGTACTGTAGTGGTCTCACTATAATTACAGATAATTAGTGTTTGTTAAATTTGATACCCACTGTTGTCATGATGCCACACTTCATATGACGAGTCACATTCGGCCTGCTGCTCCTGGATGATCTCACACGCGCGCGCACAAATCAGCCTTTACAGCATACTATATATTTTTATTCGGCTTGCTCATTTGTTAACACTTACAGCACAGGGCGATCTCATCATTTGTACTCTGAAAACAAGGTCAGAATAGTTAAACATGTATGCATGCATGCTGTTATTTACATGTCTCTCCTTTTCATTTTATTTTAGCGCTGTAGGGTAGACATCATTTCAAACTCAAATGCATTACTTTGAATGGAGTAATAGGTAAGAATACAAGGTTTACCTGTTTGCTGAAACATGGCCCAACACACTATCCTGAAAAGATCCCATAAATACATTTAAGGAACAAATTATAATTGTTTTCACACATACACATTTAATGAAAATCCCACCTCTTGGTCAGGAACTTCATAAAAATCTGGGGGGAAAAAAACAACCAAAATTTGTGTTTCAGTATACTGTTGAATCTATGTACATAGTTTATATATAGTTAATTTAATAATTTAATTTCTTTGTCATTATAATCATATTTTTGTGTTTTAACAATGTTTGAACATCACATGAATTAAAACCAATAAAACTACTTTACCATATGCACCATCACTTTTCTTTTAATCATGTTTTATTATTTACACTTGTTGACATCTTTTTGCATGAGTGACGACAAGTATGTTAAAAAGTGTATACTGTACATTCAAATGCTTGTGAAAGTCTCATGACCAAACCCAAAAGGCTTCATTATATATGCTCATGATTTATTCTGTATTTATCTACATTTTAACATATATTAATCCACAGAGTGATAAAATGTGGTTGCCCTGCTGTAAAATGGCTAGAAGCCAAAGATGGGAGGTGTGACCCTTCACAACCTTAAGCAAATTTTGGATTTATTGCATATCTTCACCTACCTGAACTGGATTGACACTTTGGTAAAGTTAGTTGGGACATGGAGTTCCCTTTCTTGGTTGTGTTTGCATTATACACATTAGGATCTAATGGTAGTGATATAGAAAAGCATGTATCCTTTGAATTTTTGTTGGAGTAGCCTTCAACACATTTGTTACCATTCTCAACTTTTACTTTTATCCAACTTTCATTCTGAAGCGTAGCTTACTAGCAGTGGGGTTGTCTGCAGGTTCGACATAGTTGTCATCCTCATTACTGCCATCTGGACTGATGTAGTCTACCTGTAGAGAGCCACAAAGACAGCAGATTTAAAAAAAAATGTTGTGCACACTCAGTGGGAAGTATTTGCTCATCTACAAGATAGCATGAATTGACAAGCAGAATTTCTCCATGCTTGTGTCTTGTACTTCATCTTACATCATTACTGTCCATATGTGTGGGTTGTGGGGGCCGTTGTTGTGATCCTTTGCCCTGTTTGAAGTCCTTTTTGTGTTCGAAGTTTGTCCCATTACGGCAGCTGCCTGGAATGGAGAAGCAAAGTGTCAGCATTTGCATAATGCTCCCTTCTGAATCCCCCCGAGGTGCTGGTTTGACAGTGTTTCTATTTAAAAATGCCACACAAAGCACCTGATCCAACTTGCTGTATTAAAGTGATGACGTACGAGGTATACAAAAAAACTATTAAAGTTATAGAAAATGTTTGAATTTTGAACGTATCAGCACAAAGGATCTGGCCTTAATATATTCTCTACCAGTGATAGTGACTGACACACTGACCAAGATAGTCCCCCGTTAAGAAGGATGAAGAAGAGGTTCTGGTAAAGACTTTGTGGCTGGGAGGCGGCTCATAGTTGGTATCGTGCTCTTTTGGATTGTGATACAGCTCATTATCCTGGAGACAACATGCATTGGAAAGCTTGCCACTTTAGAGAGAACTGTAGATATATATATATATATATATATATATATATATATATATATATATATATATATATATATATATATATATATATATATATATATATATATATATATATATAACCAAATATATATTTTTTTCAAACTTACATAATCCGATTCAGACAAATCTTCTGGACCCACCATGTCTTCATCTGCAATCAGTCACCATATTGTAATTTGAAGAAAACGTGCTTCAATTAGTAACTCTTCAAATTTTTGCACTTATATACCCAGTCTAGAAAAACAACCAATTACACTCACATTCACACTTACAGACAATTTGGATTAGTCATTTAACGTTACATGTATGTTTTTGGGACGTGTGAGGGAGCCGGAGTGCGTGGAGTAATGCCACAAAAACCTGGGCAGAATATGCAAACTCCACAAAGAGCCTTGGCTGTGAATGGACCTCTCAACATTGAGACAGACATGATCATCCCTAGTCCACCATTCTATTCTGCCTTATATAATGTAATTCTGTCAAAAATAAAAATCATATTTAAAAAAATTCCTCACCTGCTCATTATAATAATAAATGACTGTTTTGATTAAAAAAATATATATCCTGTATACTGCAAGACTCGTAATATTTTTTTTTGCTAGTGAAAGTATAGTCAGAATCGCTGATGGACACCTGTTTAAAATTAGAGGCGGACCGGCCTTTAGTATTTACTATTTGTTTACTCCCGGAAAAAAAGGCAAATGACGGATGACGGAAGGGTAGCTGCAGATGGATGACAAATAACGGACGCTCAATTTGTAGTAAAATGCCCACCTCTGCCCACTCGCTTATTTTCAGCCTTGTACTGTATATACATACTGTATGTAAATGATGACATATCTGAATACTGACCATTTGTCAACTTTAGTTGAATATTTGGTGGATTGGAGTGGTTGGTAAAAGTATTAATGGTAACATTAATTACCAAACTGTCTCAAATGACAATGAAATGATCAGTCATTGACCTTAACCCAAACACATTCTTTTGAATGACATTAAAACCTTTCAATGAGTGGCCCTGCTGTGCTTCAGTTTGCCCTGTCCATTGCATCCATTTCAGAGAGGGAAACTGACCATCTTTATTCAAACCATTTCAGTGAGATCTTACCTCTGTAGTCTCTCACAGGTACCTCTGGAACTGGTTTGCTTTTCAGTCTGCCACATGGAAAGAAAACATGAACAGAGTTTTTAATGGAGGAAAAGTGATTTGACATATTTTACCCACCCAAGCACCCACCCTACCATCCATCCATCCATCCATCCATCCATCCATCCATCCATCCATCCATCCATCCATCCATCATCCATCCAGTCTAAGCAACGGAAACCATTGTGGCATCTGAAAGTGTTAGAAGTGGGATTTAAACTGAGCAGACATAAACAAATTCAATAACACAAATCTTCAGTGACAGTGTACCAACTTGATTTCTATCCTGAAGGGTATTCATATCAGAAAAAGTAAGTGAGACAGAGGCCATCTGTTTGAGATATTTTCGGCTTCATAGTCTTTCCTGTGGAAATTATTGTGAAACTGTGTTGAACTACAAATCTTTCTAAAATGTATTAATAGCCCATCTGACCTATAGCTGATTAACCATGAAGCCATGTTTCGGAGAGAAACAATCTTTTATACCACTTGTTTTTGGATCAAGAACCTATTGGGCAGTATATGTCTTTCTGCCATAACTTTAATCATTAGCTTAATGAATGACTCTCATTTCATATTTTTTTACTGAGTAAATTGATACTTGCTTGCTAAATTGCGGGTCCTTGTTTTAGCAGGTCTCATACCTGTGTCAAGGCACCCTCTGACAGCTTTATGACTTCTGTTCCTTATCCTTCTTTACTGTCCTTATAATGTGATCATTCTTACCCTGTTTTACTGTTTCACTGTTACAAGACTCGACCCTCCAAAGACAAACAGGGGCATGTTTCTGTGTGAATCTGTGCAAATGTTGTAGCAGCACAGATAGTTCTCGGGACTGTTTCAAACTCTCCTGTGAAAACCATCCCTACTGAGCCATAAAAACACACATACACTGTACATGATTTGGACTCTTCCTGCTTTGAGATTCTTCCATGACCCTTTAAAGACAAACAGGGGCATATTTTGTAGTAACCTGTGCAAAGGTAGGGAAACACGGGCCGTTCTCGAGACTGTTTCAAGTGCACTCTTGAGTACTATTACCACTGTTCCGTAAAAATTACACACATTCATGGCATGTACAGCTTCACAGATTCCGACCTTGCCCACAATTTTAATTTAATACAAATTGGTAGATATAAAATCAATTTTAGCAGGTGTCAAATTTTCCCTGGAACAGCTTAAGTGTAATTTAACTTTGTTGCACATGTACAAAAGAAGAATCTTTTGAATTATTTTAATTTTTGTGTATTTAGGGTCACTTTATAAAAAGTCATCAATTTCAGACTGAAAGAATGACAGGGTATTTTTATTTCTGTCAATACCAAGACGGGTCCAATTTGACCTGGGTATGTAAAAGGTTAAAAACAAATATCAAAAGATAAATGTACCTTCTAAATTTATTCAGGTAACTGGTATCATTCTTCTGGATGTCCTGAGCAATCTTTTGAAGCTGCCTAGAAAAAAAGATTAACTTTCTTGGTCACTGAGAACCTGCAGTGTAAACATGAATGGGGAAAGGGTGGGGTGTTCCATTTGTTAAGTTTTCAAGAATGGCAAAGGCACAGTTTTTGTCCTTTTGGTGTTTGCGATAACAGCTGAAAACACATTCCTATTAATGTCAAAATAAATGTCATGTCATCGTTCACATGGTGGCAAAAATTTACAGAGCTTACCGAATCTTTGCTGTGGCAGAAGCTGTGAGTTTACTTAAAACATCCATGTTTGCAGTCAATCCAAGGCTTTACATATTTATGTGACATTTATGTCATACTGTACTGCATGTCTAAGTTACGCCTTCGTCACCAAGAGGTTGGAATTCATTATGGTTGGCTAAAAAAAAAAAAAAAAAAAAAAAAAAGAATCACTTCTCTTTTCTATTCCCTGTCACTCACACACTTAAACTAACACACACACACACACACACACACACACGCACGCACCCCCCCCCCACACACACACACACAAATGTTGATTTGGTGCCCACAGTTTTTAACAAAATTCTTGCAACAGCAGGTGCATGTGGGACTGTCTGGTGTTGGTAAAGGTTGTTACAGCACTTCCTTATAGATTTATTTTCTACTATTGCAATGAACATATCTGAAGGTGTAATGTTCAGTAAGTGCATTTTCAACTAGTGTATTTTTAGACTCTCTTGTTGGAAGCTATTTAAAGTTAATGTAGTATGAGTTGTAAAAAAAAAAAAAAATCCAGTTGAAATCCCAATAGGATCATCTGTTTTAAATTTGTCATAATTGTCCACACACCCAACCAGAAGATATTTGGAAGCATTTCATGGTGAGAATGAAGACTCCATTTTGGATGGAACCAACTTTTTATGATTCATGATTAATCAACATTTATTATTCACTATTCAGCCTAGAGGTTGATCTCGCAGGTGAATGAGGAACTCGCTAACGTGTTTATTTATGGAATATGAAAAACCCACTGTTACTTCCTTAAAGAGGAAGTCAACCCAGACATATGTTTTTCAAGAATATGTTCTGTGCAAGCCCAAGTTGAAACAAGGCATTCTGATAAATGTTGCATTTGTGGAATAAGAGTTAATCCACCCGTTTTTAGCCATCTCTGTTGGCGGCCATTTTGTCACTTCTGTCAACTGAAAATGACATCACAACTGGGCTCAGGTAACGACCACGGCTGACCTGTTTTCTAAAGCTGAGCCGTGATTGGTCGTTACCTGAGCCCTGAGCAGTTGTGATGTCATTTTCAGATGTCAAAATGGCTGCCCCTTGAGATGGCTAAAAACGGGTAGATTTTTCTGCTTAACTCATATTCCACAAATTTACATTAATAGGAATGCCTTGTTTCAACTAGGGGGCCTATATAAAACATCCATCCATCCATTATCTGTACCGCTTCTCCTCACAAGGGTCGCGGGGCGTGCTGGAGCCTATCCCAGCTGTCTTTGGGCAGTAGGCGGGGGACACCCTGAACTGGTTGCCAGCCAATCGCAGGGCACACAGAGACAAACATCCGCACTCACAATCACACCTAGGGGCAATTTAGAGAGTCCAATCAACTTACCATGCATGTTTTTGGAATGTGGGAGGAAACCGGAGTGCCCGGAGAAAACCCACGTAGGCACGGGGAGAACATGCAAACTCCACACAGGGAGGCCGGAGCCGGGATCGAACCCACGACCTCTGAACTGTGAGGCGGACGTGCTAACCAGTCGACCACAGTGCCGCCTATATAAAACATATTCTTGAAAAAAAAAGTTTGGGTTGACTTCATCTTTAAATGAATCAACTGCTTGCAATGTCATAAAACATCCATCCAACCATTATTATTCTAACCGCCTATCCTCACAAGGGTCGCGGGCGTGCTGGAGCCTATCCCAGCTGTCTTTGGGCAGTAAGAGGGGTACACCCTAAATTGGTTGCCAGCCAATAGCAAGGCACACAGAGACAAACAAACATTCCTACTCACAACCACACCTAGGGGCAACTTAGAGTGATCAATCAACCTACCATGCATGTTTTTGGAATATGGGAGGAAACTGTAGTACCCAGAGAAAACTCACGCAGGCACGGGGAGAACATGCAAACTCCACACAGGAAGGCCGGGGCCGGATTCAAACCCACAACCTCTGCACTGTGAGGCGGACATGCTAACCAGTCACCCACCGTGCCGCCCTTACTCAGACTTAGTGTTACAAAAATATATTCTGACATTTACAAAGTATATTTGTTTTAAGAAGGCTGAGGTGAGTAATAAGTGTTTGGTCGTTGTTACTTACGGTTGATGGAGCAGGCTGAATTTGCTCATGTCGCCATCCGACATGCTCTATTAAAAAAAAAAGAGACTAGCTGAATAAATATCTGATAAGTAACAAGATGTCTTGTAATTGCACATGTCATCCTATTTACAAACAGTGGATGGCAGTATTTCACTTCATCATTTTGTCATTGCCATCTGCCTTCATTGCAATTTGCTCCTTTATTCAAATTTTAGAGGTGATACAGGGGTCATTTTAGGGCATTTCTGGGGCGCATATTTATTTCAATATTTGAATAAGCATCACTAACATGGGATAATGACAACAGACAATGAGCAAAGCTGCAGAAGGAGGTGCCCGTGATTTGTGTTACTTCACTCTGTGCAGTCCTCTTATACAGTATTTGTAAACCATGTGGTTACTAAATGTACACAATTTATGAACAATTATACTACAAGATATACAAAGCAAATCATATGAAAAACAAAGACGCCATTGTCACATGGTGTAGCAGGCCAACATTTGAAGTACCACATTACCATGCATCATCTCTCGGTTTTCTACTGTTTTTCCTGTTCAGGGTCACAGGTGAGAAAGAGCTTATCCAGCGGACTTTCGGTGAACTGTACCCTGGAATAGTTGGGAGTCAATCACAGGGCACATGTAAAAAAAAAAAGAAGAAAATCTATTCTCACGTTGACACCTATGGGAAATTTAAGACACTTCATGGGTGTTTTCGGAATGTGAGTGGAAGCCAGAGTACCTTGAGAAATATAAACTGCCCACAGAAAGGCCCACGGTGAGAGTGGAATCCGTTTTGACTGTGAGGCAGACACGCTAAACACCAGCCCGCTGAGATACAATGTTATCATCATCATCAAATAGAAAAAAAATGTGGTAATTTTTTTGGTGTCTAACTTTATTTCTTCGGAGCAGCAAGGTAATCGTAAATGAAAGGAAAATGATTACCATAAAATATGCAACAATACTAGCTAAATTATGTATTCCCTTCTTCATTCATAATTCATTGCTTCGGGTCATTCTTTGCTCCAACTCTCGCTCTCTCTTTCTCTTTGTTTTAAATTCGTCCCAATGTTATGGAACTCTGTCACAGTAAAATGCCAAATAAACAAACAACATCAAAGAAACACATTCATGCACAACATATAGACTGTTATTAAATTTAATGGATAGTTATTTCATAAAAAAAAAAAAAAAAAGAGCAGTGATTGTCTTTTAAGACCATGTATTTACAATTGTATAGACCACCTCATGACCTTTGTTTGAATGTAGAAATCTCCAGGTAACAGACAGCACCCAAAATAAGCACACAGTGAATGCCCTTTAAAGCAGAGTCTTGTGATTTAATCATTTGTAAAACAGAGAGTGAGATTGCTTAATATGAAAGGCTTAAACCTGCTTCAAAGAAAATGAACCTTGACCCCACACTTCATCATCATGTGACTTACAGTGGGGGGAAAGGTGTCTGTATAAATCAGATTTAGCCTTCTGACACAGAATAAAATATCAAATAATCCACCCCAGTTGATACTTAGGCACCGTCCCAATGTTGAATTATTTATAGGAGTGTCTGTGCTTGTTCAAATGAGACACAACTTCTCTCCAAGCTGCAGTCTATCTCTCCTTTGAATAGCACACTGGAAGCTGTAGAACCACTTTAAAATCTTAATAACTCACCAGCTGCTAGAATGCTGTTCAACTGGAATTATTGAACAGTTCTTTTAAGCATGACTTCCCTTTTTATAAGATGGGTGTGTGAATATAATAAAAATATAATCTGTGTAATGGTGAATGAAACCATTATCAATTTACCAATTCAGATTTCCTCAAGTTTTGTGATCTAGTTTAATTTTGGGAACTGCACTGATACCCCACGTTGATGAAAACACATTCACACAGTTTCTTAGGGGGGCAATTTGCTTTGCCGGAACAAATAATGAATTGCAAAATTATAAGGGTTAGGGTTTGGACATGTTTTGTCTCGATGTTAGAGTTAGTTATATTCAAAGCCTTGTTTTTTTCCTCAACATTTTTGTTCGACCTTTATTTTCTGTTTTTCCCAAATAATAGTATTGCTACTTCTGATAATAGATTTTATTTATGTAGTATGATGAACCAAACAATAATACATAAAAAGTAGTATAATATCTCATCAACTTTATCTTCAAGTGTAAGTCTTAACTATTTCATTTGACAAGCAGTGTGTATCTTTGAGTCATGCATGTCTAAAAACATATTTTTCAGCTGAGTTTTGGTTAATGTAAGTAAAGAGCATTAAAAACAGCAATCAAACAGTTAAAATGTTATGTTCATTTTTAAGTGTGACCCGGTGGGATTTGAGCAGTGATTTTAAGGTGCAGAGGTTTGCGCAGTTGCGCATTTATTGGGGAAGTGTGTTTGTTACAAAGAGAAGTAGCAGCAATGGAGAACGCTTTACCAGTTGTATGTACTGTTGGTTGAAAATGAATGATTAAATCAGAGGAACAAAGGCTGAGTGGGAGTGATTGGCAGTGTAGCAGGTCAGTGAGGTAGGAAGGGGCCTGGTGATGAAACGTTTTTAAGGTGAGGAGCTCAGAAATTTAAACTGGTTGCATTGAGGTATTGGAGCTCCTTCCCACCTTGTGGCCTCCTTACCTGTGTGTCGTTAGTCTCAGTAGTTCCCTGTGTTGTGGTGAATCTGTTTCCACACTATGAAAGTGTTCTGTTCCTCTTGACTGTTTGTATAAGTATTTTCTACCTTGAAGTAGGGTACACATGGTTTTTAACATCCTAACCATTTTTTGAAAATGTGGGTCAACCTACACCTGACAAAAAAAAAGCTGCAGATGCCTCCTGCTCTTAAAATGTGCGGTGAACTCAAGATGACACACAACACAGCATACCGCACACAAAACAATTTCTCCATCAAGAATAAGTCCCCCCCCCAACCAAGCATCTGTTGTAGTACCAAGACTGGCCTGTGAGAGGCACCAGGGTGCCACAGACTGCCTGGAAAATACACACACAAAAAAGAGTAGTTTAGGAAAAAAAAAAGAAATAGAAAATGTTAGACTAACTGTTATCTTATCTCGCAACGGAATTGTGGTTATAACACTTTTTATTTTTATTGTGGTGAATGACTTGAGAGACGTGTTATACAAACACTCAGTCAAGACAATTTGGTCCTCTATTTGTGACTAGAAACAGTAAAAGCTTCAGATCACTTTTCATTTAGCTGTTGTTCAGTTTTACATCACCATCACTACTACCATAGCTCAGCTAAACTTTGTGTATTGCGCAGGTTCAAAATTGATAATTGTTGCTCAACCATTTTATGAGCATATTGGGGAGGGGAAAAAAGAAATCAGCAACACAACCCAAAACCTGGGATGATCAGTCAGGATAATCTTTTAGAATCAGGTGTGTTGTAGTAGGGAGAGATCCAAAATGGGCAGGATATGGCTCTCGAGGAACCTGAATTTTCCCTATCCCTAGACACATCATCGGGCCTTTGCTGACTTTGATTGTAAAAGGAGAAAAATGTTTACTCTTGGCCCCAATATTATTATGTGTGTAATAATAACTGGACACTATGCATGTCTTGTTTTCTTGGATTTAACTGCAGCATTCGATACGGTGGACCACCGTTTTTCTTCTGGCTCGTTTGCAGCACCAGGTGGGCATTAGTGGTCTAGAGTGGTTTGGATCCTATTTGACTGGCAGGACATTTTCTGTTAGCCTAGGTTCCACTGAGTCCTGCTCTGCCCCTATATCGTATGGTGTTCCACAAGGTTCTTTTTTGGAGCCCTTGCTGTTCTCATTGTATTTGCTTCCCCTGGGTTCCATGCTTCGAAAACACGATTTCCTTCCACTGCTATGCGGATGACTGTCAAATCTATGTCCCGCTGAGCAAAAAATAAAGTTTCTCCTTCAGACCGCTTTTGGCCTGTCGAGAGGACGTCAAAGCCTGGATGTCACAACATTTCTTAAATGTCAAAAAAAAGGAAACACAAAGTTATGGTGTTTGGTCCCAGTGGCTCTTCTACATCCCACCCTGTTGACATGGGCCCCCTGGCTTCATATCTAAAGCCTCGAACTTGGGTTTTAAATTGGACAGTGATCTTAAATTGGACCAGCAAATCAGCGCTGTTGTTCGGTCTAACTTCTTTCATCTTAGACAATTGGCTAAGGTAAAGCCCCTCCTTTCTCATCAGCACTTAGAAACAGTAATCCATGCCTTTGTTACATCCCGGCTAGATTACTGTAATGCACTTTATTTTGGAGTTGCCCAGTCCCCTCTCAAGCGTCTCCAGTTCGCCACCTAATTGGAGCTCAAAAGATGGAACACATAACACCCTTCTCCGGCTCCCAGTGCATTTTAGGGTTCATTTTAAGATGCTTCTATTTGTTTGCAAATCTTTAAATGGCCTTGCCCCGACATACATCTCCGAGCTCCTCCACTCCTACGCACCTTCCCGGTGCCAGGTCTGCGGACCAGGCGCTGCTTGAGGTATCGAGGACTAAGCGGTGCCTCAGAGGGGATCGAGCCTTTCTGTGGCTGATCCTTCCATTAAATGTTAGGCAAGCCTCCTCTCTGTCCATTTTTAAACCCCGTTTCTCCTGCCACGTCAGAGTTTGGACGTGGATGGTATCGATTGCACTTCTGCACTTTCGCCTTCGAATCTACCTCACCTGCGCGTTGCGTTTTTACTCTTTTTAATTTTTGGAGACTATTTTTATCTTATTTTTTATTTATTTAAATTTTTGTTAATCTCTGGGTCGCTTGATCTCGCGGACTAGCATACAGCTAGCGTGAGACGGAAACGGGCTAGCTTGGGGCTAGCTTGGAGCTAGTGTATTAAAATGCCTTCAGACGACAGCGACGAACACAATGGCCTGCTGGAGAAGGCAAATAAGACAATCTCTGACCTAAGAAGGGATATTCGTCGTCTCTCAGAGGAGCTCCATGAGAAGGAATCGGTCATCTCTTGCTTCGCGACCCGTTTCCCCGAACTCTCCGCGGTGGTCATGAGAAGGCGCGCTCGTGAAATCCTGTCGGCGACAATGACGGCTGAGGCGGCTGGCCTCTCGGACACGGCGAAGTGGGATCCAATTGCCTGCCCGGGGCCATCCTGCTCGACACCGTTGCAGAGTGACACCTGGGTCAAGGTGGTGTCCCGCGGCCGGAGGGCCGGGGAGCAACCCCACCGCCCCCAACTGGTCCTGGGGAATCGGTTCGCCGCCCTGGCGAGTGAGTCTCCTGTTCCCATCACTGCACTACAGCAGTCGGAGACACCGACTGCTGCGTCCGACGCTGGGGCTGTGCTCCCAGGGGCTCCCTCGGATTCCCCGCCACCCACGGCGACGACCTCGGCCGGGAACCCCATGTTGGGCGGGTCCGCCGGTGACACGGCCGTCCACTCACGCGTCGGGCTGCTCCGGGACGCGGTGTCCCGGTACAAGGGTGGTCGTCATCACCAGCATCATCGGCGACACTCATCGGTGTCATCCACCGTCTTCACTCGGCCTCGGCGGAGCCATCCTGGACAGTGGGGTCGTGAATCTTCCGCCGGTGGTGAGTCCCTTGGCGTTCCCTCCTCACGTCACCCACCGACCACCGTTATAATTGGCGACAGCACCATTAGACGTACTCACTATCCCGGCTGCGTCACCCGCTGTTTTCCCGGAGCGAAAGTCATGGACATAGTTAACATCCTGCCGGGTGTTCTTGACTCTCTGCCATCATCCATTACCCGGCTCATCGTTCACGTTGGGACAAACGAGACAATACGCCGACAGTCTGAGCAGACGAAGAGAGACTTTCACGCCCTCTTTGCCTTGTTAAGAACCTGCGATCTCTCGGTCTGGGTGAGTGGCATTTTGCCGGCATTGTCTCGCGGAGCCGAGCGCTTCAGCCGCCTTTTAAGCTTGAACACGTGGCTCCTACGCACTTGTGGCCACCTTGACTTTGCTTTTATTGACAACTTTAACCTATTCTGGAATCGCCCGTCTTTTTACCAGCCGGATGGTGTTCATCCGAACTCTCTTGGTAGCAAGATTTTAGCCGCTAACATCCACCATGTCGTAACCAATTCCACTCCCAGCTGACTCTTGTTTACCAATCATATTTCTTCTTCTACTCATAAACGCTGCAATGACAATGTCACTACCATCACTTACCCTCACTAGCTCCCCCTGCAGGCCCTCATTATCATTACCACTATCGGACAATTTTCCCATTGAAACCATCACCGGCAGACGCTTCCCTTGCACACACAAACAACGTGGTTTTAACAGTGGTAATCTAGTATATGTTAATACTGCTCATTCGTACCACCATGAGCGCACGTCCAGCACAATAATTAATCTGGCCGTGCTGAACGTGCGCTCCCTTTTAAACAAAACTTTTATCATAAACGACCTGATTTTAGACAATAATTTACATGGTATACTTTTGTCTGAGACATGGCTTGGTACAGATGCTCCAGTTGCTCTCAACGAGGCTTGCCCACCGAATTTTAACTTTTTATTTTCTACAAGGGATGGCAAAAGAGGAGGCGGGACTGCATCAATTTTTATTAATACTCTTTTATCAAAGGAGATCATTTTTAGCAGCTATTTATCGTTTGAACACCATGCCTTTGTTTTTAGCAGTCCCCCTATTCTCTGCATTACCGTCTATAGACCTCCCCATCATTCCACTTCTTTTATTACAGAATTTTCAGAATTCTTATCCATTTTATATTCCAGTTATAACAGAATATTAATAACTGGCGATTTTAATATACACATGGACAACATCTCGGACCCACTATCCAGAGATTTTTCAAACCTTTTAAACTGCTTGGATTTTAAACAGCACGTCTTGCAGCCAACTCACAACAGAGGACACACCCTGGATTTGGTTATAACCTATGGCTTGTCTGCTGGTGTGTCCTCTGTTGTTGACTTGGCAGTGTCAGACCACTACTGTGTCTATTTTAACATCGCCAGTTTTAACCATCTAGCAGTCCCGGTCAGAACAGTGAAGAAACGCTACCTATCTTCTGAGGTGGCAGCAAATTTTATCGAGATCTTAAAAAACACTCCTGCTGACATTTTACCTGCACCCTGTGATCTTATTGTTGACAATTTTAACCTACATCTTAAATCATCATTAGATTCAGTAGCTCCACTTTTAATTAAAACAACAAAAACAAAGACTGTACCCCCGTGGAGAAACAATGCTATCAAAATATCAAAGAGAAAATGCAGGAGTGCAGAGAGGAGGTGGAGAAAAAGTAAACTTACAGTACACTATGAAATTTTATGCGAACAACTGAAATCTTACAATAAAACAGTAAAACTGGCAAGATCTTCCTATTTCTCAAACCTCATTACAGTCAATAAAAACAACCCCAGGGTTCTCTTCTCCACCTTTGAACTTTTAACTAGTTCTGATTTTAATAAGTCCCCACAGAGACCAACAGATGCTCTCTGTGAGGACTTTGCAGACCACTTCAGAAGTAAAATCGATGACATAAGATCCAGTCTTTTAGCCCGTCAAAACACAAGTTTTAATAAACCCGGACAATCATATTTACATGAGGAAACACTGGAAAGTTTTGCCCTGGTTGATGCAAGGACACTTGTTCGAGTTTTCTCCCAGGTAAACCCAACAACCTGCCTTTTGGATCCAATTCCCACATTTCTTTTTAAGACATTTTATGGATTTTTTGAAGAACAAATTTTAAATATAGTCAATTGCTCTCTTCAGACAGGCGTCTTCCCAGCTGCCTTTAAAACGGCGGTGGTGAAGCCCCTTCTGAAGAAGAGCGGTTCTGACCCGAGCGTTTTTAATAACTACAGACCCGTATCCAACTTACCGTTTTTAAGTAAGATTTTAGAAAAACTGGTTTTCATCCAGTTGAATCATTTTTTAAATACAAATAATATTTTGGAGAAATATCAATCTGGTTTTAGGATGAACCACAGTACGGAGACTGCTCTTTTAAGGATCTTAAATGATATTAGGTGCACTGCAGACGTGAGAAAACTCACAGTCTTGGTGCTACTGGATCTAAGCGCTGCTTTTGATACAGTAGATCACCAAATTTTATTAAATAGACTTAAAAATCTAGTGGGCATCTCTGGTACTGTTTTTGACTGGTTTTATTCCTATCTCACAGACCGATATTTCTTTGTAAGTATGGATACTTGTTCCTCTAAAACTCATGAAATTAAATGTGGGGTTCCTCAAGGTTCGATTTTAGGCCCCTTACTTTTTAATCTTTATATGCTTCCCCTCGGGGATGTCATCAGGGGACACGGCATCAGCTTTCACAGCTATGCTGATGACACGCAGCTGTATATTGCCGTGTCTCCTGATGACACAGGACCCATTGATACCCTTTTAAATTGCATTTTAGATATCAAGTCATGGATGGCAGATAATTTCCTACAGCTCAATGAGGACAAGACTGAGGTCTTAGTTATCGGTCCCGAAGGTCAGAGAGAGAAGCTTTTACCAAAACTACACATTTTTAATCCCTCACACTGTGTGAAGAACCTTGGCGTCATTTTTGACTCTGAGCTCAGTTTTATTCCTCATATTAAAAATGTAACCAAGATTGGTTTTTATCACCTTAAGAATATCGCCAGAGTCCGCCCGTTTCTCTCTCAGGCTAACACGGAAGTGCTGATGCATGCCTTTATTTCCTGTCGTTTAGATTACTGTAATGCCCTGCTCTCTGGCCTCCCGAAAAAGAGCATTTCACCACTGCAACTACTGCAGAATTCAGCCGCTCGGGTGCTGACGAGAACCAGAGGGCGGGAGCACATTACGCCAGTTTTGAAATTGCTGCATTGGCTCCCTGTGTGTTTCAGGATCGATTTTAAAGTACTTTTATTAGTTTATAAATGTGTTAATGGTCTTGGGCCATCTTATTTATCTGATTTGCTTTTATCATACCAGCCCTCGCGGATCCTGAGGTCCTCTGGCGCCGGCCTTTTATTTATTCCAAGGGTGAGGACCAAAATGCATGGCGAGGCTGCATTCAGCCATTTTGGTCCTCACCTTTGGAATAGCCTGCCAGAGGATGTCAGGTCTGCAGAGACTGTTGATATTTTTAAGAGGAAGCTCAAGACACACCTTTTTAGTTTGGCTTTCAACAACTTTTAAATAATTTATCTTTTCTTTTGATTGAAGATAATTCTATGTTTTGCTTTGAATGTTTTAAAGCACTTTGAGTTGCATTTTTATGTATGAAAAGTGCTATATAAATAAAATGTGATTGATTGATTGATTGAATACACATTTCTTTTCTTTGGCTTTTGATCCTACGTGAGACTGACAGTTTTCTGCTGTTTTACGGTGTCTACCGTATATAGTAGTAGTTTGTGTTTTAATTTATTGCTTTCACTTTTGTGTTATTGTAATGTAAAAGGTGCTTTGTTACAGCTGTAGCTGTTATGAAATGCACTGTATAAATAAAGTTATGTATATATATATATATATATATATATATATATATATATATATATATATAATATATATATATATATATACATATATATACACACACAGTATATATATACATTATATATGGCCCATGAACCTGAAACACAAGAACAGCAAGTTGTATGGTATGTATGTATATATGTGTGTCTATATATATATATATATATATATATATATATATATATATATATATATATATATATATATATATATATATATATGTATAATATATATAGTCTATTGTAGAAATTCTTCGAGTCTCAAATACCACCTTAAAGCAAAGCACCTCAATGCTGCAAGGATGATGCCGGGCTAAGCGCTGATGTCGCCGGGAAAAGTGCTCGTCAAATGACAATAGCTGAAGGCCGAGGCAAACCAGTAAGAACAACGCAATCAGTCAAGCTAACAAATCTTTTGGCTCTGTGGATTGCCGTCAACTGTCGACCTGTCCGCGCGGTTGAAGATGATGGACTTGCAATGATTCTGCAGGCGGCCACAGGCGACTCATCGTACAAACTTCCCGCGAGGCGAACCATCGCCAGTAGAGTCGCTGAACTGCACGCCGCAGGGAAAATTTTCAAAGAGGAGAAACATCCATCCATCCATTATCTATACCACTTATCCTCACAAGGGTCAACATTTTATTATACAGTACAACTGGCTTCCACAACTGCACAGCTATGGTAAAGTAAAAATGTTTTAGCTAATTTTGTATAGCCTTCCACCAGAAGTTAGAATAAATTGTAAACCCTCCACATGTGGCCAAGGATAGACACAGCTGCATGGTGCATTTTCAGTCATTTAGTAAACAAATGGTAACAAAATAAACACAAGCACATTCATAAACGAGCTGCCAAAACCACAACTAACACTGGGTTACTCAACATGCAGAGCGGCTAGCAGTTAGCTAGTTAACAGCCAGCCAACTCTAAAATCTCATTCGTTGATTCCCACGTCGCTCAACAGGCCAGTCTGTGCTTTTTAAAGCCACACCCATTCAGTCCTAGAAAGTCACAGATACAACAGTAGTGTAGATTGTGAGAATGGCGACCCCCCAAGTGGACAATACTACTACCTGCACCTCACAGGAATAGTTTGTACTGGTATTGTGCATAAAGGTTTACAAAAAAAGTATATATATTTGTATTGTTAATGAAATAAACATTTGGTCGCTACATAATGGCTTTTCACCTATCACAGGTGGGTTCTAGAAAACTTGAGGAACTTTTACGTCTATCGTTCATCACCTACAAAATGGGCGTCCGTCATGCCCAGTTCTGTTCATAACTGTATTACATCATTATTTTTCAACCTTAAGGCAACTCATGTCTAAACATCTATATTAATATGCAATGACAGAAATGAGTGCTTAGTGGGCGAGATTCAGTGACACAGTTTTGCCCCAACTGAGTTCTTGAGTCCAATGGGAAGTTCCAAGAGATTGATATGTACTCATGCATATATGTATGTAATAAGTAATGTATGAAATAAGTAAAACACTTGTACAGTATAATAAATTCACATGCATGCATGCTATCATCGTCTTAAAAGAATTTAATGGTTAACCAATGAAAATGCATCATTCTGCATCATGTGAGTGACGAATTAACTGTACTTATTACTTACTGTAACTCTTACAGCAGCTACAGTACGTACACCGAAATGAGAAAGTAAATAAACCATGAGTTTCTGACCGGCAGTACACAATGAAAAAAAGTCAATAACATGTAAAACCTATCTTGTCAAAAAGAAATCCAAACAGCTACTGGAATCAAATAGCAGGTGCCCTTCTGATCAAAGTCAGGCAAGATGAAATAATTGGATGTCTTGCGTGTGTGTTAAAAGTTATTTTTTTCTTCCCCAATCAGGTTAGGAAACATTAAGGGCCAACAATCGTAAATGCAAAACACGTCCAATATTTCTGATGGTAAATTCCGTATGTGGGGTCAAAAGATGAGGAAGAAAGAAGACTCAGGATTATTGGTGTACAGGTAGATATCATTAGGTGTTTTGTACTGTTCGATCACCTCAAGACAAGTACACTATACCCAATTTAAAAGCAGTAAGAATACACAAGCCAATTTTTTCCCCTTCATGAGTAGGGTCTCTCACATCTCAGAAATTGCCATTAGTGATTTTAGTAATCTAATCGGTATGTGTGTACTGGGAATCTGTAATGCAGTTTTATGTGATGCTGCTGACTAACAAAACAGTGTATCCTGCCTTACTTTCACATCGGCAATAAAACTAATAGCAATCAAAACAAAAACACTCACCTTTATACCCAGGTAAATTTAAAATCCCGTAATGTTAATGACTTTTGAAGTTATTCGAGCAGGAGAAACACAATAACAGTATAGCTGTTTTGCTAGCCTCAGCATCATGTGATTACGACAACTTGATTTAATTTGAAGGTAATAATAATCCAGTTTACAAGCTTAGTTTAACAGGTCGTGATAACACAATTCAGATAATGGGATGTTTGCAGCTGAAGAATGTCAGTGAAAACAAAAGTGTCAGCCCAGTAAATATTTAATGAGATATAAAGTTTAATGCTGTATTTTGTTTGAACCAGAATGTTATCCCGGCAGGCACCACAGTTGCTATAAGCAGAGCAGGGCATTCCGTCTATATGACGGACCGGTCGTCTATCCGTCACTGAAGGACGCTCGTTTTGCCGACGGTTGACGAATGACGGGAAAATGTTAAAATAGACCGATTACGCATGGACGGAAACCCCTTTATTTAGTCCGGCATTCGTCTGCAGTCCGTCATTAGTGTATTTTTCGTGGCGAGGCTTCGGAAAATAGTCATTTGTTGTTGCTTGGGGGACAGAGTTGAGTGAGGGACCAGGCTGTCAAAGCAAGCAAGCAGGCTTACAAAGTGCAGTGTGTCACAAATGAAAGTTTAGTCGGACTGATCGCCGGCCGGCCGTTTAAAGTTCGAGGAGGACCGACCAATAGACGGGTACAATTTTTTCCCCCGGGGAAAAAAAGGCGAATGATGGACAACGGAAGGGTACCCACGCTGCAGACGGATGCTGAATAACAGACGCTCAAATTTGATTAAAATGCCCAGCTCTGCCTATAAGTTAGCATGTCTGTGACACAAATCTGAGTCTGGGTTTAAGACTTGGTTGGCTGTTCTGCACGTTGTTTCCAGGTACACATTCCAAAAACCACAACTGGATATCACCTGACTGTCACGAAGTTCCAATCTGGAAATTTAGTCGACCCACGTGGTCCCAGTCCGTCCCTCGTTGGCGACAGCCAATCGGCGGCAAATCACGCGCTGTCAAATACAGAAAAAATATCAAATGAAAACAACAGACAAACACATGCATACCGTGGTGATCTGTGAAATAAAAACAATATGGGGCACATGTTGCGTCTGTGGGGCCGAAAGGTATACGGTTTTATTTTTACTTTATTTGGCTGCGTGTCAGTTATGCGGCACCTGCATGTGACATGTTAAATCCGTTCTCAACGCCGTTTGGCTGGCTCAAACCTACTGGGACCACGTGGGTTGGCTAAATATGCAGACGGGAACTTCATGACGGTTAGGGGATGCCCAGCTCTGCCCAAAACATGCACGAGTATACTGAAAACCCTAAATTTTCCTGAGGTGTGATTGTGAGATTGGATGGTTGTTTGTCTATATGCCCTGTGATTGGCTGGTGAGTGGTGACTGACCCATGAGTACCATTCCTCTCACCAAGTTGGCTGCGATATGTTCCATTTCTAGGCTGTGACAATCCCCTTAGAAAATGAATGGATGGTCATTCCAGCACAGCACAGTGATTGCTTGTTTCAAAGCACAAAGCAGCGGAAGGGCTGTGCTGAAAATGTAGAATTATGACACAAAACTGTTTTGCCCTCATTTCAAACTGCTAAAGGGGTCAAAGTTCTTGCATCCATTTTTCTATAACATTTATGAATAGAGTAATCAAATTATGTTTGCTCCAATTTATATTCTATTGAATTCAGACTTTCTTTGGAAAATCATTCTCGTCAACTTTCTCACTATGCATGTTTTTGTACTTGAACAAATAGAATGTATTTTTCAGTGGAAACATGATTGACAATTCACATTGTTTATAAGTGGAACCATTTTTCACTTCATCGCAAATTCTCATAGAGACATAAACATAGAGACCAGGTCCTACTCGTGGGCTGGATTAAACCCATATTGCGGGCCTGATCCGGCCCGTGGGCCGTACGTTTGATACCCCTGTCATACAGTGTAGTCAATGAAGACAAAATAGTGAGAAACATTACTTTTAGTAGGAAAGTGGAAGCAGAAGTGAACAATAATAGCAACTGATTACATCCTCCTGTAGAAAGGGAGAAGTAATGCAACTGAATTGCTTTATAAATTTCGTTTCGCATATATCGCAATGGTCATGTTTACAGTGCATTTAAAATTAACAAATGAACATGATATACTGTAGGTAATTATGAAAAACAAATGCAAAATGTTGCACTGACTGTACAGCATCCCAAACTGCCTGTTAATCATTTTTGACAAACAGCCTCTTTGTATGTAATCATTGTACTGTTGCAATGGCATAATCCTATTGCTTGCTAGGATTTGTCCATTTGGAAGTAATTAGAATGACAAACTGCATAGCTGCAAGTCAGATATGACCCTCAGAAGATTAAAACACGAACGAAATAATGGATCGTTATCTTCAAGTTGAAACAAACAAACAAACAAAAAGTGGGAGCTATAGTACTCATCATGAGTTTCCGTCCACTTATTCTGAGTCTGTTGACAGTTACAGCGCAGTCTTGCATATTGTTCTAGTGACAATAAACATACATCGCTTAACAAATTGAATCGGCCACCACCCAAAGTAAAATTTATGCCACAGCTCCGCTCAATTAACAGCATTATTAATCCAAAAATATATATTTATTTACATGTCTGTAATGGGTATTACAGAAATACTCTAAAAAAAGGGTTGGTACTGATATACTTCATAATTATTATTGTTATTATGAGTTTGCAAATTCATAGGTTTACAAAACAGAATGAAAAAAAACCTAATAAAAGTGTTTTTTTGATTATGTCAAATTACATTAAATTATAATTTGTATTTTCTTGCATCTTTCATGCATTTGATCGTTGATGAAAAATGTGGTTGAATTTTACGTTTGATTAGTTCAGACTTCTCAGGCTCAAATTTGGTTATAAAAATGTGGATTCAAGTTGAAGTTCCTCATTTTTTTCTCAAAGTGAAATCGAAAGAGTCCACATTAAAGCACTTCATATGATGCTGGATGGTCTCTTCTTGTTTTTATGACTGGTAGTCTGAGAGTTACATACATTTTATGTTTACATATTGTTTTACAAATCACTCCAGATGACCCCTATACTGGATGCCATCTCGTAACCTGTTTAGTTTATATACTCTGCTCACTTAAGATGCTGTATGTAATAAAAAGAGCCCGATTTACGGAGCAAATAGGTCAATGTGCCGTCTTGGCATCCATCAGCACTCTCATACGTCATAATCTTGCTCTTATCACTTACCTTGCGCAGAAATAAGGCCACTTGATGCTGGTCCCACCCTTCTTACTGCTCTCTGGATGGCAAGTTCATTTCAGTCACAGCAGGGACACTCCCGAGTTGAAGTGTGTGTGCCCCTGGAAGTACAGTAATAGACTGACCTGTCACATCCTGCAGCTCCAGCTTTCACCTTCAGCACACAGAAGTGCACAGTGGGAGGTAATTTCATTATTAGTCTCCCACATCCTTAACTAATGCAGCAATTTATGGTCAAAAACCTACACTGAGATTCAACTGATGCATCCAAGGTTGGAAGCAAGGAGTCTCTTTGCGCATTTATCTGTATTTCATGTTCAAGTCCTTATTCAATTAATTTAAATTAATAGGTATCAATTTTAGGTTAAATTGCCAAAAACAAGTGTAAAAAGATCCTGGATTGCCACTTTATATTTATGTATTTTAAAAAAAAATATTTTTTCCTTTTTAGTTTTTTCATTTATTCCTAGACCCCATGCAGCACTCTATCACAAAGTTTTGTATGTTTGTACACACAAAACCAAAGAAACATTTTAGCTTTAGACTGCAGGTCTAAGAGTCTCAGTCTGATCAAGTGGTTTTTTTTTGGTTTTTTTTTACAAATGTTTTACTGCTACTTTCAAGTGACTGTACTCTAAATTATGCAGTTTATCATTTAGATAGTTTCTACGTGTAATATACATTTATCAGTTTTCCTAATCTGTTTGGCATTTGTGGCATTATTAGGACTTTCAACAGAAATAAAAATAAAAAAGGAAAGGAAATTGATCTTTGTTTTAGATCTCAAAAGGGTTTGCGGCTCCGGTGTTTTCTTTTATGAAACGTTTGCAAATGGCTCTTTAGTTGCTGACCTCAATGTAATATACTTGTGGTAATGTGATTGTGCCAGGGAGTCTTACAAGTGTAAAGTAGGAAACGTAACATCACATAATGTCCTAAAACCGAGATCAATTACACTAAAATTTGTGTGACATCTCTACTTATTCCCACTTCAACCGTTGAAAATATTAGAACAAACGGCCCAATATTACAGATTTTATACACACTAAGCGTTTTCTTTTTGATAGATGCGTTCACGAGCTTAGTCTGAAAATTGCTTCCAAAATATTGGGGTGAAAGTGCTGACATTTTCAGAGATTGCTGTGGGCATAAATTGAGACATTTTGGTGATGAGTGATTACAGTTCAGTGACATTAAGTGACTTTTTTTACACTTACGTTAAGCGAGACTGTCCCATCTGCCAGTCTAGTTGGGCTCAGTGTCCTCGGCTCTCGTTCTTTACATATGTTTTTATTTTACAGTTATGTCATACCACATTACACAATGCCACACACAAAAACAAAACCTCGCAGATTCACTTTGAAAAATGCCACACCAACAGTGATGTATTCGGCACTTGTAGGCCTGCACACCGAATATTATTTTCAGTAAGGCTGTTGCAGATAAGACTGGCCATCCATCACAAAAAATCACACCATCCGTCCATTCACATTTTTAATGTTTTAATGATTAACAACTCAACATTAGTATTTCACAACGCAAAAATAGCTACTCCGATAAAATTAAAATTAAATTATTTTTTTTTTGGTTTAATTTTCACATCCGTGCTTCAAGTGGGGGGCACAAGCATCTTGGTGGGTGGAAATGGCCCCTTATGGCCCACCCGTAGAGATTGCAGACTGTGAAGTCCTTTACAGAAGTATGACAAAATGGAAGCATAAATAAGACCATCATTAAGTATCATATACCATTTACCAGTTGAGTTAGTATGGCAACCAGTCCATGGTGTGCCCCACTTCTCGCTTAAATACAGATGGGAAAGGCTTCAACTCATTTGTGACCCAAACAAGGGGAAGCTTATAGAAAATGGATGGATGGATGAACATGCACTTATCAGTGCTGTTCCGCTTGCAATTTTCATTCCCTTTCTTCTCTGAGAATATTTCCTGCAATGTCAGACTGTGTTAGTCCATACTGATGACACTCAATAGGAGCGCGTTAAGAGTTATTAAATGCAACAGAATGGGAGACGATTGCATGTATGTGCTTACTGTTGCATAAAATAACATCAATTGAAATCACTCTAATGAAAGCAACTTTGCAACTGTTACTCATTCACTTACTACAGTGAATGCAAATCAGGGAGGAAGTGCACACAATACAAACTATTGTCTTCATTTGCCTTTGTGTGTTCAGTCGTAATGCACTAACTGACGTTGTGTGGAAAAAAATAGCCTTTCTTAAAATTATCTCAGCGAATGAAAATTCCAATTTAGGTTTAGAAGGTTGTGAGAATGCTCACAACATTTTCTTGACACTATGGGAACAAGCCCATTACTGTCAAAATAATCCTGTGCTGTAGTGATTGTTACATTACTGTTTGAATAATTAATACTGTACTAGGATGTGGTTAATGTGTTTGATTGAACATTTCATATAGACAATATATGTAATGTAAACCTTAATTTTTCCATTTGTACACATTTATAAAATAGTCACAGTTTTTAATGTTGACAGCACATGTGTTTAGCAGATTTTTCTTCGTGCAGTCTGGTTTCCTTGGAGAACCTAAGTTGCCCTCAGATGTGAATGGTTGTCTGTGTGTGCCCTCTAATTGACTGGTGAGCACTCTCAGGTTTCCCCCACCCTTGCCCAATGTCAGTTTGGGCTCCATTCGTGACCCTAAACAAGATAAATGGTAGAAAACGGATGGATGAATTGGTATTTCAATCATCATTTTATTTGTAATGAAATGACAAATTTCCCCTTTGACTGATTTTCATGCACCAAAAAGCCCCATCTACTGCCATATAACATACATTCATTCTGCAAATGAACTGCAGCTCTGTATTAAATTCGGAAAATCATAGGATCCTGCAGCGGCAGATGCACCCTTAATGTATCATGGAAGTGCCTAATAGTGGCTGAATAGACCTCGCTAGATGTCGGTTAACAGGAAAGGCCTTTCTGTCATTTGCATTTGTGGTCTTAAATGCAATGTGTTGTACTCTCATCTGTTGCCTCATTCTTGTCAGAACGCACAAGCACACAGAATCCTTTGACAAAGCATAGGAAGACAGAGGGAAAAAAAGGAAGCCAGGAGAATAGTAGGTAAGGACAAAAAAATCGAGCCATCTGGAGATCTCAGTGGCCAGCAAATAAACCCATACCAGTTATATGAAAGGCAGAAATGAATGGTTTTAGTCAAAGGTTTTCATTTGTAGGAAAACTCCAAATAGTTATTGGGCGATGTCATTTGGTGTCCGCATTTGGCTGCTGGAGCAAGTCAGTTGAGAAATTGGGTTAAACATTTCAGACATTGTTACAGGGAGTGAAGTCATTTGTCTTAGTGATATTAAAATGTAATGGTCCACAATTTGACAGGAGGCCAAGCGCCTTTATACCCTGCTGAGTAATTGAGGGGAAGGGGTACAATGTCAAATTAGTCAACTCTGCTCTATGACACCCGTTAACCCATAGAAGGCCAAGTTATGTGAGAGCAGTGTAATAAATTCTGTCAAGGTATCCGGAGCAAAGTGAAGAGACATTTATGACATGCACTGTTGAGGCAAAATCTGTTATGATTTTTCTTCCTCAATTTTGTTGTCGATAATTGCATCACAGAAATACAACAGTGAAACAAAAATCACACAAGGCAATAGATTCTTTCTCAATAATTATTTCAAAGAAAGCCATTGTCTGTTATTTTTGTGTTTGTGCTCCTGATCACTTTTCCTTCAGCCATAATGTGGCCTCCTTTGGCTACCTGTGTTTGCAAACAAAGGTTGTGGATCAAATTCCACATAGAGTCTCATTTTTAGACTGTAAGCTAATTAAAGTGGTGGAGCAGATGGTGCTGACTTGGTCTGGACATAATGTGTGAGCAAGTGGCAAAGTGAACTGGACATGGCAGGACAGCTGTGTGAGGTGACCAGAATTCAGGCAACTCCCTGGAGAGAATCTCCACTCATTCCAAGAGAGTCTACTTGTAATGAAACTTTTGAGTTAATTTGCTGGGCACAATACTGTTAAGCAAACTTCCTCTTAAAGGACATTATTGGGTCATCTACACTCTAAAAACACTTGGGTTAAAAATAACACAACTTTGGGTCAAAAATGGACCGATTCATTAATTGGGTCAATTTGACCCACCTTCCTGCATTGTTTTGTACAAAACAGACCAATGTTTGGGTTGTTTTGTACAAAACTACCCATTTTCTGAGTTGTTTTCTGCAAAAACAAACCAGAAAGTTGGGTCAAATTGACACAGGTAGTGGATCATCCATTTTTGACCCCAAATTGTGTTATTTTTAACCCAACTGTTTTAGAGTGTACTTTTTATTTGGCAAACAAGGCCATGCCAAATTCTTAGAAAAAAAAAAACCCAAGCCACTCAACATTGCAGGTGTTTCTATGGTAAACACCATAACTTCATCTTTAACACCTGTTGCCAGAAGCATTCATGACAGCAACTGTTCAACTGTTAGGACCCCCCCAAAAAAGGAAGAGTTGGTTAGTTTTTTCCTTGATGGAAGTAATGAGAAGAAACGCTGCAGAAAGATTTTGCTCATTCCAGAAAACATGTTCCATGCTGCCATTATGCCTTGTGTTAGGAAGCGGTCAAAACCAACGAGCGTCAGTGTCCCCAGGCACGTGGTGAAGTTCCAGGAGGTCAGACTGTACTTAGTGGAGAGGAAAATGGGCTCCACCAGGAGAGGCTTTCTGACCCAGCTGGCCAGGTCAAAAGGCTTTATTGTGGATGACATCCTCAGGTTAGGAAAAAAGTGCTATTTGTTACTCTGTATTTTGTGTATGTCTTAAAAGACTTTAGTTGTAACTTTAACTTACACTTACAGTCACTTGCAGGGTGATTGCCTGTGGCTTTGGATTTCAACATATGTTCAGTAATAGTACCAAGTCATCTTATTCTTTTTTTTAAAACAAAAAACACAGGGATCGTTTTTAATGAGTTGTCTTACATTTCGATGTCAAATCACATACAAAGGGAGAATTTTTTTGTGTCAAGTTGTTTCAAGACATGATCATTCAACTGTTGTGTGTTACTTGTGGATGTGACAGGCCTTCAATTGTTTTTAATTCTCTCACTAGTTGAAAGTATTAAACCCCAAACTGTGCGCACATTCCTGTGTATGATCGAAAATAAAGCATCAGTCAACTTCCTATGAGGTGATGTTGTTAATGCAACACATTCATAGCAACTGACTTAATGGTGCTAGGCAAATCAAAATGTAGTATTTGCCCTCACGTAGTAATGAGTTTGTGTCTCTGTGTGTTAGCCTCGATAATTCGTCTTATTCTCTATGTTTCAAACCCCAAATTATTTGTATTTATTGATTTAAGCTGTATGTAATCTGCGCTCTAAATGAAGTCCTCATGAGTGCTGTACAACCGTAAGTGTGTGCGTGCTTCTGTGTATCTGTGTGCCTGCCAGCAGCGTGACAACTTGGCCATGGCAGCATTCCCAGAAACACAGCTTGAACGCTGCTTCGGTTACACTCGGCTTGATACAATAGTTTGAAACCAACGGCAGGAAATAGAGCGTGCTTGCCTCAAACTGACGTTAATTCTGTAAACCGACAAAACTGATATCAGCCGCAGTTTGATAGCAACAGCACACGTTTCTAGTTTTACACAAGTAGAAGGCACACTGCTCCCAACATATGGCCGGATGTAACGCGTGGATCCTCTGTGGGAAACATGCACACAAATGCACTTGCCTTATTCCCAATATGCTCAGTAATTTAAAGAAAAAATATTCCATGTAAATTCATGAAGTATTTAACTAGTTATGTGACAGTTTTTTTGCCTGGACTAGTTGTCAATTCTTAAGTTGTTTTTATACTGTGTATATATTACACATCAGTATATAGATAAAAAGAAATTTTTAGACAATCTAAAAAAAATGAGGAAAATGCAACTGCAGATTTGGAAATTCTTTTAGAAATATTTTGTTGTTGTTTTTTTTTAATTTTTTTTTTTTTTAATCCCACTTCATTAGGTACACGTGCAATTTTTATTTGAGAACTGCATTACAGCAGTACAACTGCCCATAGTGGTTTATAATTGTGGTCAGAGCTTGCAGTGATGAACAAATGCCGCACAAAAAAAAAAAAAAGGTAAAACTGTATGATCTTTAAGGGAAGAAAAAAATAGCTTATACAGCTCTTGTATTGCGTCTCATTTGCTTGTGCAAATGTCGCTAATGTTGTGGTCACTGAGAATGCTGTGTATATGACTCGAATCTAGTTTGCATACATTGAGGCCTTCATAGTATGATACATGATGTGATTAAGATTAACGATTTTTCATTTGACATTTTATGTCTAGGTAGTTTTTAATACAAAACAGAGCAAACAATACCATGGGATATGGGCATTCTCTATTTATGATGTGCCCATTTTACCTCATTTTCCTCAGGAAAAGGAAGCTATTGGCTGAAAGAACAAGGCAGCAGAGTTGACCACAGAGACCTCACCATATCAAAGCTCTGTGACTTTTATGCGTCCTTGTGTCTAGGCTCACTTTCAGTCACACTGTCAATCCAACTTATTCTGGCAAAAACAATTCAGCACCGGGCTTGCTTTCTTGCTAATTTGCATGTCAGTTTGACTTGTTGAGTTTGGTATGGCTACACATAAAATTACAAATGAATGGTAAACATGCAGTGTTTTTTCATATTTTAAGATTGCTTTACGTGACAGAAGCAAATAGGCAAGCCTGTTTTTAGACAGCTCACTGTATTAAGTTAAAGGTTATTGCATACATTAAATGGAATATGTTGCTGGTCAAACAAGTATACCAAGTAAGTTTTGTGAATGCTTGACACATTGTAGGAAGTAGTATCTGGGCTAGGTAAGTAAATGTAAAACCAGTTCATTTTGAGGAATTTGGATTCCTAGGAAAAGTTTGTTTTCTTGCCTGACAATTCAGCTTATCGATTCCTCTTGTGTCACAAATGAGTGATGACGTCACATGAAAAAGGTTTATTCTGGCTCTCGTCTTTTCCAACTTGAAAATAAAATGCAATCATAGTGCGAAATAAAAATGCCTACTATACAATCTAATCCTCTTGTTGTTTTGATGTGAGGAATATTGTGTTAACTTTGTTGTTAAACTAATGTAGCGCACGGTAAACACAACAACAGTTGCTTTTCTATTAAGTCATACTTGTGCTTCACGCTCCAATAACCAATCAACCCACACTTATCCAACTGTTAGAATAATGTAACACTTGAATTGAGTGTAAATTGATGAGTCATGCCTGCAGAGTGGGGCACAGGATTGACGGTACAAAAAAGGCAACTGTTACTGTAACACTAGCCACTTGAGCTTAGTTCAATAAATGGAGTACTAAGATTAGTGCTAGCCAGTAGGTTAGCACCCTGGGATCTTAGCCTGCTGGTTAGCACACTCACGTCACGTCTCAGCCTGGGGCATGGTGGTAATGTGGGTTCGAGCCTTGGGCTGAACTTTGTCGGATGGCCACTGTTACACATATGTTCCATGATAGAATGAGTTCCTGAGTTTTTGTGGGTACTCATGACTTAATTTTAGCGCAGGGTGAATGTATGTGACCTTGACTTGTCCTGTAGCTTAGCTGACACAATGGAACAAAGCATTGAAGTCATTCATCTTCATTTACAGCGAAGAGATCACTCATGTGGTGTCTGAGGACAGCAGGGCATCATCCCTATGGGAGTGGCTGAAGGGGTGCGGCCTGAAGAATCTTTCCAAGATGCAAGTACTGCACATCAGCTGGTTCACTGACAGCATGAGAGTGGGAAGGCCTGCTACTGTGGAAAACAGACACCTCATTCAGGTTTCGATCATAAATCACACAGAAACAGAAATTTGAGCACAAAAGACACTTCAAACCAAGCAGCAGGTTGTTTTCTTGATCCAGACAACCATGCCATATCAACACAGCTACTTTCATCAATATGAATCCAATAACCATCACGAGGAAGATTTCATTTAACTTCACTTAAGCCTTTGCTCTTGTTACCATGCTGAGGGCAACTTCCATATTACAGTACAAAAATTGATTTGAGCACTTTAGTTTTTCAGGCCTTATCTACATTTTCTCCCCAAAGCCTATGTAAACTGTCACAATGACATGTTTCTATTTTCCTCTAAATAATCCTGAAATTCCTTTGTCCTCTTTATTATTGGCACACTGGCGTTTTTGCTCTCTTCCAGCCAACCTTGTCATCAAATGACAGCGCTAATAATGCCATGCTGGCATTTATTGATGCCTGTCCCTAGGTAACCATAAAACCTCTCCTCGTCTTGTTTTGTGATGCGCGTCTTCTGCAAACTGAACAAGGGAGCGTGCAGTGGCAATTGTGCATGAGTGATAAACTCATTCAGGCAGTTATCACGTAGAGATAAAATAAAATCCTACAAATAGGCTGTTGCTCAGGGGCATTTATCTCTTTAGCTCTTCTGGATAGCGTGGAAATAAAATTCATTTTATGTCACAAATGGTCCAAAGCAAGTCAGAGTATATTTGAAAGCATATATCTCCTTGCAATGCAATATTTGCAATTGGCCCACTGAGGCGCATATAAGGTGTTTGTATTCTTGTGCGTAGGCATAGAGGGGAAGGTGCAAAAGCACATTGATGACATTTGCGCTGTTCAGTTGCATTATATCTAATGAACTGCATCAGATGTGGAAAAAAACACTAAGAAACTCTTTTTATTTTACTGAAGAACATATTTTACTTTTCAACATCACGAGGACTAACTCTGATGTTGACTGCTTTTAAGTGTACGACTAGAATAGTTTTGGTACAACATTGTATGCGGTAGATTCAACCGAGCAATGAGAGAATTCTTTGCATGACCTTTTTGATGCTTGCTTCGGCAGTGCATGGTTTGACTCACTGTACCTTTCTCCGGTCCCGGTTCTCATAGTAAATCCAAGACTAATTGGATGTTCACAATATTCTCTTTGTGATGTCTAATTATCTGAATATATTTTATTATGCCCTTGACATAAATTTCACAAATGTTGATCCGTTTCTTCACAGTATGAAAAAGGCAATTTACAGGAGGCAAATTGGATGATGGCAAGCAGATTTGTAATGCCACGGGTTCAGCGTTGTAATGGATTTGGATGCCACCAGACTGTGAGATGAGTGTCATTAGCCTGTTGCCCCGGAGACACGCAGTTATGAAATAACTTCTTCAAGGCAAATGGTTACATTTTTATGCTCAGCTTGACGCTTGCCTTTGCTACTCAGGGATATACGTATATCCTCAGACACATCCAGACATTTAGCAACTCAGAAACTTTCATTTACCTGCCATGAAAAGATCGGCCAGAGTAGTATATAAACAATACACTGTTTGCCATGCATTGATTTGTTCTTGGGTGCCTGGTTATTCTTGTACACAGGACACACTGCCTGCATTGCAAGATGGATCGGTACTCGCACCTGTGGCTACCATTTCTCAATATGCCTGCCAGAGACGTACAAGCACAGACAACAAAAACAAGACTTTTACAGTAAGAAACAGCTACCTCTCTTTACTACATCACACACATTTTGCTCTGTAAAAACTAACTTAAAAAAGTCTTAGAGACATATTTTCTCTCTCTCACTTACTACGTTTACATGCAGTCAATAAATATTCAGGTTAAAGTCAAAATTCCGATTTCTGAGTCCGATTTCGGCATAACCATCATCGGAGAGGGTTACACACCGCATTTAATAACCTGATTGAAACGGCGAAGCACGGACAGCTTGACGCAATGTACGTCATCTGCGCTTGTTACTTACTTCCTTCCTTCCTTCAATAAAACACATATTCATGTCACCCACCGCACAAATGAAGCAGACGGTCTCCTCCTCTCTTTAAGTGTGGTGTCGTATTTATTCTAGCTTTCGCCATGTTTTGTTTATCACTAAACGTGTATTTCTGGTGGGTTGCGCGCCAAACAGCATGCATACAACCACTTCCTGTATTACAAGGACCAAGATTTATTGCGGTTGAGCATGCGCACAGTGTCGCGTGCATTCGGAATATTCCGATTGCCATATACATGCACGCATATTCGGTTTGGAAAGCGAAAACCGAGGCATGATATTATTAAGGACATATTTGGGTTAATGCGTGCGTTTACATGGCTTTTACATACCCGAGTACTGTCCATATATATCCAATATTCAGGTTTTAAAAGGTTTATTGGCTGCATGTAAACACAGTCATTGTATTCATCACAGGGTGTCCGGATTCTAAATTCAAGGCTTGAAATAAGCAGTCTCGCATTGCAGTTTGCAGGTCAAAATGTTTATTTTGCGCCTCATATTCATTCATTGAAAAGAGCTTACGTCACACACCAACAGAAATTTGGAGGTGGAAGCAAATCTATTGACGCCGCGAGAAGATGACAAAAGTGTGGGAGCATTCCAGATTAAAACGCAAGCCGACTATCGTGGTGTGCAATCATATAACACAGACCTTGCTTTCAGTCAAAGATGCTCAGTTTGAAGTTGGTTGGACTAAAAACACGGTAAAAATTAACGTTACGCAAATGAGTGAAAAATACAAAGTATGCTAGTGTACCTTACAAACATAACGTTAGTCCTGTGCCGATCTGGTTTCTAGGGCGCCTCATGCCCACAACACAGAAACCTAGTGTGTCTGAATTATTTTTCAGTTTTTCCGCTTAGTGTGACATATCCTACGTGGCCTCACTATTTCTTTGAGCACCTGTGCTCTATCTCCCTTTTCTGCCCAAAATGTGCGGTCAGGCCATGCTCTTGGCAGAAGTATGCGATGGCAGGCGGGGTCTGGTCAGTGTCAAACTCGTAATGTGGCCACTCAGCCAGTCCAAGAAGACACAGCATTTTATGACATCGTGTCTGGTGATATTTCAGAGGGGGGACATTTTGCCCATCCAGGCCACCTGTCCATCTTCGTCAGTCTATCATTGTTTCAAGCGGAACCAAAACTGTAATCGTCAGTTGTCACTCCATCATCGTTATTTTAACCAAGCTTCTATCATCGCTAAATTACAATTCATCACCGCAATTTTAGGACCGTCAGATCTTCTTCTTCTTCTTCTTCTACTATTTACTTCGTCACACGCATTCGCAATACAAGTAGTACTGTAAAGAAACACGCCTTGTACCATGAAAACTAAAACATAGATATTCTATAGTATATACAATGATTATTTACAATCATCTCTTTGACTCAAACATTCAATAAATAAATAATAAAACACACTGTGTGTGCCCTTGTAACCCAGTAGTCGATATATCGAAGATAATAAAAGTCCATCACACTACATAATGCTCTCGTCTCTCTCTCTCCAGCGGTCTCTCTTTCTGTCTGTCTATCTAATATACATCCGTCATACGTGACCCAAACCGGAAGCAATTGTTTACAAAATATTTATGAAATAAATCATTTCACCAAGATTTAACAGAAAACCATAACCAGAAATTATATACAATAAATACACATAGAGCGGTGCCATGGTGATCGACTGGTTAGCATGTCCGCCTCACAGTTCACCTGAAGGATTCACAATTTTTCCATATGGTGAAGCTAGCTTGCTCCCCCCACATCACCAGCACTTTGAAATATACTCCGCAAAATGGGTTAAAGTGGCAAATGAGCTGCGTCGGCAGCTGCGACACTCTGGAAGCGTAGCATTTGACATGTTCACAAACCCGTGGCCTAGAGCTGGCATTTGCTACCTACCCTCAGGCTCTGGATTGGCCAAGGGGATCATGGACATGACAGGCCCCACCAGGAATGATGAATCTGTTAGTGTTCGAGGGCTGGTGCAGGTGGGAAAACTGACGTTCCTATAATTATTATGGCATTGAAAGACAGGGAACGTACGGAGCCAGAATGTAGGGTTGTTCTGCATGTTGTTAATTGGAAATAAAATACTGTACCTAGAACACCTAGAACAGGGGTGCTCAATCCCGGTCCTCAAGAGCCCCAATCCAGCCTGTTTTCCATCTCTCCCTGCCTGCAACACACCTGATTTAAATGATCCGCTCATATCCCAGATTTGCAAAAGCTTGATAACGATTGTGATCATTTGTATCAAGTGTGTTCAGGTAGGGAGAGATGGAAAACAGGCTGGATAGGGGCTCTTGAGGACCGGGATTGAGCACCCCTGACCTGGAACGATTGAAGATAAACACAAGAAATGTAATGTGATGAAAACATTTTTTTTTTTACCTAATTGAGCATCCATCCATTTTACACTTGTCCTCAAGGTGAGTACCTGACTCACTCTGGACAAAAGGTGGGGTACCCCTGGACTGGTGACAAGCCAATCACAGGGCACGCATAGACAAACAGCGATTCACACTCACTTTAACACCTAAGGACATTGTATATTCTGCAGTTAACCTAACATGTATACTGTATTTGAGAATTTGGGAGGAGGGTACACCCGAAGAACACGGGGAGAACTTGCAAACTCCACAAGAGAGGACTGGAGCCCGGATCTGAACCCCAGAACTGTGAGGAGACTAACAGTTAACCACTATTTCATCATGCTCCCATCTGAATTAGCACTATATTTTCATCAGTTATCAAATATGAATAACACTCACTGCGTTGGAAGAACTTTCTTGATGCCATGTCTGGTGTGACATGCGTGCGTGTTGCTGAATTCCCTCAAGACCAATCAGGCACAGTTTACAATAGATGCACACAATGTTTGGGCAATGGCTGATGCATATGCATAAATTTCCACATATGCCTTAATTCCTCACTCGTCTCTCGAATGGAGAGAGCTGCTGTTCAGGTTTTAAACCCCCTTTCCCCCTCTCCATTAACTGCAATTAGAAGTTGTACTCAGTTTCGCTTCCCCATAATGAAGTCATTAACCTCATGTACAGTCACTGTATCTCCTAATGAGAGATGTTATTTAGGAGCGTCCACATTGAAATAGCTTGTCAGTTTTTATTATTGTCTGATGTTAAAATTTGAATTCCTTTTCCCTTCCAGAATACTTCCAATTACAATAAATGGCACAAACAAAACTCCCAAAACATTTGCTACAAAACAATTCACAATCCAAATACATATCCAGCAGGCACAGCAAAGTAGACCAGCATAATTCTGACATTTTTTTCTAGTCCTGCCAGGTGTTTGCCCTTGTTGTCAGGCAGACTTTGTAGGACTCGGCCTTAACTGCCGTATAAGATGGATCCTGTTTCCACTGATTATCCTTGAGATGGTTCTACAGTTTATTTAGAGTCTACCTGTTGTAAATTGATTAGTTGACATGGTTTGGAAATACACATACACCCCTGTTTAAATTCCATGTTTCTGTGATATAAAATTAATAATGTGAAACTACTAACAAGGCAAGAAGCTCACGTAATATGTGCATGCATATGCATATGTGAAGCCCTTTGAGACTTTCTTGTGATTAAGGGCTATATAAATGAATTTGACTTGACTTGACATCATAGACTGCCGGTACTTTAAAATCTGATGTCTTGTGTAGCAGTGTGAAATAGTTACTAGAAATAGTTCTAGAAATAGAATTAGTACATTCCCAGTGAAGAGGGTGAGTAACTGCACAAGACAAAAACATGCAACAATCGCTACTTCTCTGATGGAATATCATGATATTTATTTCTTGTTTCCTAAATCCAGAGGGAGGACAGCTATAGCAGGCTGTGCATATTTGTGGGATTTATGCATTTGAGCTAGTCAGATGAAATAGTCGGCCGTGATACGCCTAGGGAATCAAGAGATGAGCAACCATGGCCAACAGGATGTGTTATAAAGGAGGAAGAGGAAGTAGATCGTGCAAAACAATGTCAGAATCAGCAAGACAGGATGTGCATCGTCTCAGTTACAGCACACTAGCAAGTTGTCAACCCTACACTGTGTACGAGATCTTCTTCGTTTCCAGGACAATTTCCATTTTTTGCATTATGCTACTTTCTTTCTCTTAACCACCTATTCCAGATCTGTTGAAATGATGTCCAACCACAGGCAAATCAAGGCTGCTCTCTTGTCATCTTTGTACCACTGTGGCCCAAGTGTAATCCTTTCCACACAAATCTGACATAGGCCGAGACAATAATTGACATTTATCTCTAGGAGGATTGACGTGCGGCATCGAATACACATGTACGCATGCACAGCAGAAGGGCAGCATAATACATACCGTACATACACAAAGATATTCCCTTATTTTACACCATATCATATTTATATATTTGAATTTTAAAATCCTAACTCTTCTCAAACTTTTTTATGATTTGAATAATTGTCACATGAAGTGTTCAAATACTGTTTTTTTTTATCAACAAATTGCCCATGTATTTAATATCAAGACATTCATCTTTGTTGTAAAGAATTCCACTTCAGCTTGCTACACATTTTTGGGTGTAATCATTTCATGTAAGTGATTTCTGCATAAGATAAGGATAAATAAAACCCATTGAAGCTGTTAATTGTGATTAATCACTTCTCAGTGGGGTTTCCAACTTGCGGCTGCACTTTTTTTTTGTACGCATGCATGCGAAGCAGGTTGCTTTGTGAACATGACTCACAGGCATGGCCGCAATACGTGGTGGTGGGAGGTAAATTGGCATGCTGCATCAATGTGTTTGCAGTGTTCCCCCCAATGAGCCATAATTCCTCATTAATAAGATGAGGGCCGTAGTGTGTTCTGTTTGTTCACTACGCTCACTCCATTTAGCTGGATGCTAGAAAGGAAATTGATAGACTGACTTCATGAGTATTTGTTTGTGCTTGGATAGGTTAAGGCAGGGGTGTCCAAACGTGTCTGTTTTTCATCTATCCTTGCTGCAACACATGATCGTTATCAAGCTTCTTCAGAGCTGATCATTTGAATGAGGTGTGCTGCAGCAGGGATCGATTGAAAACATGTAGGACACCGGCCCTTGAGGACCAGAGCTGGACATGTCAGGGTTAAGGTAAGATTAAAATAAATGTTTCATTGTTTTTTCTCCAAAGACCCAGGGTCCTAGTATCATGCTCAGTGCCAGTCTAGCGCTAAGTGAGGTCTAAATGTGTGCACGGGTGGCGTTTTCTTTAATTTGGTATTTTCGTGAAGGCGCACAGCTAGAAATGGGGGTTTGCACCGGTGTGGGAGTGAACAAGTCGACTTGATTCCCGGCCAATCGAAGCAGCACCTCACATTCTCTTTAAATTCAGTGCAGGAGAGGCACACAGTCTACATGACGGAGGCATAATAGACTCGCTGGAGTCCATGCAGAAGATCGGTGCACACAGTACGTTTACAAGGCACTGCAAGAAGATCTCCACTCGCAGATGATGTAAAGTTGGCCACTGTGAAGTGGGCACTAGGAAACCGCCTTCCACCCCCAATTGGGCCCCCCACACATCCACACCCACAGTTGTGCTGTGGTAAAGGGGTGCTTTAAAAAATGTATTAAAGATGATGATAATAATAATACTTTCAATGAATTGATCCCTCCATTGATTCAGATTTTTTTTTTAGCAGGTTAGATGCGTGCTGCTCCCTTGTCATTTTTATGAATGAAATCCGATGACATCCCCAGCGCCACAACTTTGACCTGCTTCTAGCTAGTCTAAGGTCTAGTGTACTTTCTGTCACCAATATTCCCTGTGCGCCGCGGTCGTGTGATAGAAAATGCCACTTAAACTGTTGAGGGCCACCAGTGAGTTGGGGCCTATGCCAGCTGACTTTGGGGTGACATGTAGATGCGCGAGAAAGAAATATGAAAAAGATCATGAATAGATAGATAAAGGTAGTCATCTCAAAGTTGTACCATAGCACGCCACCGACTCATCCTGACAAACTACTTGTAACAGATCCAGTACACATACAGTACATGCTCTCTCCTCCTTCATCAGCAGCCCAGCTTGATGCTTGTGTGTGTTCCATGATGTTTAGAGAGTCATCTGTGAGTGTGTGTTTGCAAGCGAATTAGTTGCTCCATCTCCATGTGGTGCACTAAGCGGGTCAGTGGGTCCCTGGGTGAGCTAGTGTCCTGTTTACTGACCCGAGGCTGCATGTCTGCACGAGGCAGCGGGTGGTGCAGCGGACTCAAACGAGGGCTTGGCTTCGGGCGTAAATATGGAGTCTTCCTCGGTCTCGTTAAATCGAGGAGTGTTAAATCCATTGGAAATGGCAAAGCGGTTTGTTAGATTAACATACTTTTGGTGATATTTATTACAAAAAATATCAGCTTTCTATGAAATACTACCCTGAATGTCATAAGGAATTGAAAGGAGAGACACTTGCCAGTTTTCATAAAGCATTGTAAAACAATTTAACTTAAATTAACATGAAATCAAATGAATCATTGAGAAATGAAATCATTGCTCATAGTGTTGCTCTTAGAGAGCACTGTGTATTCTACTTGCAGCATAATAAAACTGCCAAGTCAGCGGCAGTCAAGTTCCTCTGTGAGTGAATAGAACTAACAAGAGAAGAAGTTTAAGCATTTTCGTATGCTTAAGAGCACCAAAAGGTCAAAAGTGTCGTGATTTAAAGTAACTGAAAGCCAAAGCTACTATGTCTGTCTATGTTGCTCTATATCAATGTTTGGTTCCCATTGCTTACTTTATGACCAACTGCTTGCAAGGTCTGTGCCCTGTCTTGCAGAAGAGAATCCAAGCCTGTCTTACTGTACCATGACAGCACTTCCTTATCTGGTTTCCTTAATGCAGGCATGTCCAAAGTCTGGGCCGGGGGTAGAATGACCAGATCCAAACTCACCAGATGTGGGACAAGGAGTATGCTTGTGGGGGACAATGTGGGACGCAGCTGACGCTCGCGACGGACACCAAAAATGCATATGGCACAGCTTGCCAACTGTTTATTAACATATAATAAACTGTAACAAAATAACAACTATAGCTCTACTAATAAAAACACAGAACACAGAATTGCATTTGAAATTATCTGCATTTACAAATATACGACACAAACTGCTAGTAAAGTGGTCAATCTCGGAGACATTAATTGCCAATAGGAGTTCACAATAAAGGCTGTAATTAGTCAGTCTCATCACATCTTGAGGTATTTGAACTTTAACAATAGCCACACTCACACAATAGAGCCTTGTCAGATCTCGAGTCAACATGTAGGGTATGAAGTGCAGTAACAATTCATTACAGTGACAAAGACAATCCTAACAAAGACAGGCTACTACAACTACTGCAATTCAAATTATTTTCAAATTAAACAGCCACAGCATAAAACGTAAATAAAACAAGAAGTATGACAAAAATAGTCAGGAAATAACAATACTGTAAGTACAATAAATTCAGTAGTAAACAAACGTGTCCACCATAGTAGCACTATGCACTTCCAGAAGCAAGGAAAGCACTAATGAAACACTTTAGGTTATGTCCATCACAACTCAAGTCTTTCAGTTTTCTCAATAACGGCAACAGCAGCCCTGTCCCAACCTCGCCATGCACATTCATTCAGCATCACAGAAAGCACCTGGCAGAGAGTGAAACACAAAAATAGCAGCAATTTTGTGCTTTTTGCCACTTGGGAGTTGACCCACTGGTGTTTTTATCTTTCAAACAACTCTCCACACTAGCAGGTGCAAGAACATCAGTAACTATGGATGCAGATTTTGTACGACCACATCCATTTGCTTTGCAATATCAGACTTGAGTTTGGAAATATAACTGATGAGAGCTTATTATATTACCACAATCCTCTGACCTGTGCGACTGGGAGTGTTGAACAGTGTGGTAAAGACTAGTTACTTCAGCAGATGTTACCTTGTCTGTTGTGGTTTTAGAAGGAATGTATCCGAGAATGTGAAGACTCCTTTTGACTTGCATGTTTTTTGTGAGTCTTGCATTGTTTGTGGCGTTTAACATTATATTCACCTCCGCTTTTAACAGAGGAGAGGAGACACTCTGACAAAGTTCACAAAAAGCTTTATCCGACTCGTTTCTCACTGGCTTCACCCACGGATTATGACCATAACCCCCCCCCCCCCACACACACACACATAGCCTGCGACCCGCCCCCATAATAGCCTCCACTGTGTGTTGTCTGCTCTCCTCACACAGGCATTTAATAAAAAAACAAGATTTTAGACGCACGTTTGAAAGTTGGTGCCTGTCGATCAGACATGCGAGACATCGAGTCAGTTTGCAGGACGCATTAAAGATTATTAAAATGCGGGACAATCCCACGCAAATCGGGACCTATGGTCACCCTACCCGGGGGCCAATTACGGCCCGCATTCAAATTTCTACCGGCTTGCAGCCTCTGGCATGATATTAATAATGAGGTGTCCATCAATAGTGTTGACCACAGTACAAAATACACGTGTAAAAAAAAGCTATTTTATGTTTGACCACCAGATGGCAGCAGACCTGTGGTTGCCCTCTCGGGTGCTTTCGGAAATAACCTCCGAGAGCACTCTGCTTCTCTGAAAACCCCATCTCAACGTTGTGTTTGGTGTCAGAGTGAACACCTTGCTGCATGACCTTTTGTGTGGCCCTTTCCAGCCCATTTTTAGACTAGAGAGTGTAGTGAAGAAAAAGAAAGTTGACAGGCCGATGCTTCCAGGACAAGTGGAAATTGTCATATTTTTTCACAGTAATACAAAACAACTGTGCCCCGTCTAGTTTGCGAACAGACTGTGGCTTTTTCAAAGAATTCAAAATCAAGCGTCACTACCAGATGAGACATGCAAACTGGTAATAAACGGCGTGAAAAATTAAAGCAAGTTGAAGCTGAATGGTCGCCCCCCCAAAAATCACCACACCAAATCATGCCCTCTTGGAAAAAAGTTTTGACACCCCTGCCTTAATGGGTCACAACTTTTAATATATGAATGAACATTTGATACATGTTTGCATGAACGTGCTTTGTAACCACATTTCCTTTATTTTTCCATGGTTTTTTACTGGGTGCTTAAAAAGCTCAGTATTATTCTGTGGCAGAGCCATTTAAAAAAGACAATCCGTATTATGTATGGACAATCTAATGTGTCCTAACTTTCCCTCCTTTTCCCCATCCTTTGTCTGTCATGGCCTTCTCTGCTTGCAGGACGCTTTTGAAGTACTGGCGGAAAACTACGAATTCGGTGAGCTCAAGCGTTCATGCCTTGTCTTCAGGAGAGCTGCGTCTGTCTTGAAGAGTCTGCCGTGGACTATGCAGAGTATAGAGGCCACTCAGGACCTGCCCTGCCTGGGGGAGCAGACCAAGGCAGTCATGGAGGTATCAAATTTAGTCATACAATTAATATGCAGACGGAACATTTGTGTAAAGGATGAACATGTTTAATTTTCTTAAGGATCTGATTAAAAGTGTGGCTACCAAAATGTTATTTTCACCTGTGACCACTCTATATGACCAGTGCATTCCTCCCCACCCCAGAATTCAAGTACTTGTACTACAGTCTGCTCTGACATTTCACTTGAAATACTTATCCATTGTCATGTCATCTTCCAAACCGCTTATCCTATACAGGGTCGCGGGGAATTGCTGGAGCCTATACCAGCTGTCTTTGGGCAGTAGGCGGGGAACACCCTGAATTGGTTGCCAGCCGATCACAGGGCACACAGAGACAAACATCCGCACTCACAATCACACCTAGGGGCAATTTAGAGAGTCCAATCAACTTACCATGCATGCTTTTGGGATGTGGGAGGAAACCGGAGTACCCGGAGAAAACCCACGCAGGCACGGGGAGAACATGCAAACTCCACACAGGGAGGCCGAAAAAAGATTGAAAAAAAATCGAACCCACGACCTCTGAACTGTGAGGCGGACGTGCTAACCAGTCGACCACCGCCTTATCCATTACACTCATTTTGTATTTAAACTGACTGTAAAGGCACCTTCTCATTACAACAAGAGATCATGCGCAAAATTATGCATGTAACTTGTTCACAACTGGCGCTATGACTCAAAACTCTCAAATTCAACCAACTCTTGCTTTGTGTTCAACTAAACAGGCCCAGATTTTGCAAATTTGTGAGTAATTTGAGACAAGATTCTGATTTTTTTACATATAAATACTTTTCGTGACATTTTTGTTTGGTGATGCGCCGGCCCGTGACAATGTAAAATATTTGCTCAATAAAGTAAATAAATAAACACTATTTGAATAAATATACAATATATAAATAAGAATTGATATTCTAATTGTCCACTCAGATCTAATCTTTCAAAAAGACATCAGTTTTCACATGCATATAGACATGTTTTTGACCGTTTTTTGGTGTGAAAAAAATCTTACTGGGTCATTGCCTCCTCTTGTTTGACAAGAAAATGTCAGGTTGTTAGGCAAACTATTACGACTGGGCTCTTGAGGAGAGCCCTGTCTGACAATGCAAGGTTAGTTGACACATTTAAACATATAGCATAAAGTGCGTCTCTTGGTGCATGTTTCAAAATCTGTCAGATCTGTCAACTTTGTGATCGAGTCACTGAAGAAAGTAACAATAATGTCCCACAATAGATCAAATTAGACTGGCAATGAATGCCCTCTTGTGCTTGTTGTCTTTGCGGCATTCAGATGCTCAACCACCGCTCCTGTTTTCTTTTCTCTTTGAGAAGATGGATCATAGATCAAAGCAAGAACATGACATGACACATAAAAAAAAAATGAAAGTAGACAGAGTAAAAACAAAATGCTTGATATGGTTGTGAACATTGGAGTGACACTCAGATAGCAATGACTGAAGATAAAAACCTACTGATGTGAAGGTCTGGCAGCACTGTGGCAGTTTGTGATGAATAGTCTATGCGTGTGTGTATGATTGTGTGTGCACACGTGTGTGTATATGTACGTGAAAGGCAAAGATGGTGAAGGTGATTGGAGGCAGGTGGGTGTGTACTGCTTTCCATTGTACTGCAGTTCCCGTGTAGGTGTTAGGTTCACTGACTAGTTGATTTGTGAAGTCATCACTCAATTCACATCACTACAGAGATGTATTATGTAAGAGAAATACAATCTAAATTTTAAGCTTTAGTCGATTTAAAAGAGATGATGACTGACTTAACCTATTACATTAATGAAGACCAATACACTATGGGCAGCTAATTTGCTGTGCTCTAGTGAGGCAGACAATTAAAGTGGGAACATACTGAGGTTTCAAAGAAAACAATAACTTGGATATTGCTTCTCAGCAAAAAAAAAAGGTTCTGGTGTCTGTGGACAAACTGGGATGAAAGAAAAAGTCACCGGACTGCTTCCATTTCCTCGCCACATAAACAAAAACATCAAGTCTTATCGGGTAAGATGCATGTTGAAAGAGCTGAACAATGAGCAACTAAGATTTACTTTCTCACAAGCATTGAAATTTTCCACAAGACAGCAGATGCCTCAACTTTTACAGTAGCAATAACAAAGGAAGCTTTGGTTGGAAAAGGCTGAATGAATTCAGTACAAGCGTGTGTCAAAACAGCTGAGTTCTGAAAGTGGTGCATGCTTTGAATCTTGATTGATCCCTTCATATCGTTGGCGTTGGGCCAAAACATTATGCCTCCAAAATGGTCTCTTTTCAGGAGAGCCCAAAAATGGCAAATTTGGTCAACCATTAGCATTGCATTGGGAAGGAGAGCAAGCCATTTTCAACACTTTATATTGGACAATAATGTTTAAAAAATAACACCCACACGTGTGGACTGACCGGTACTATAGATTTAAAAAAAAAAAAAAAAGAAATTCACCAAAATGTGACTTATGAGGTTTTGGCGCAACACCAGCGAAATTTGCTATGTAGTTGGTCCCATAAAGTGTTTTCCTTTACTTTCAGTATATGAAAGTCTACAATTGACAAAACAAAATCAGTGGAGTAGTTGACACAATCCAAACATTATCTCAAGATAAGCTTCTGTAAACTTTTTTTCTTTGTTTACTTCACATTTATCATAGCTCCTCATGCAGAAAAGTAACGTCTCTCTGTTGACCAGTTAATGGATTGCGTTGTGTCTAGCGGCACCAGTACTGTGCCACAGTGCTTGGTAGCTCAACAGAGGGATGACAAAAAGTGCTACAGTACAGATTTGTTAATCTGATAGTCTTTGCAACTGACAATATAAATGCAAATAAATAAAGAACTGAATAAAGCATCTCAATTACAAAAATTGAAGTACCGGTATATGATGAACCTAAGTAAGTTATTTGTTAATGGTTAAAAGAACACTATTTTTGAATTAGTGGTTTTGGTGTTATTTATTTTCATTGAATATTAAGAATGGCATAATTGTGGTTCTCTAAGGAAGATCTGAACTTAATATTGTTCAGTTTGTCATTTTATGTGAATATATGATGTGTCAGGACAGGAGGATTGTGCTCAGTGAGTCATATTCAGGCCCACTCTGATCTTTCCAGGCCCACCCATTAGCCACGTTCTGGCTCCGCCCCTGACATGATCAACTATTGTTTTTCAGGAGATGCTCCATTGTGGTCGTTCATTTGAAGTTGAGCGAACACTGTCAAGTGAGAGGTATCAGACCTTGAAGGTCAGTATAAAAAAACAAGTACAGGTACCGTATATCCTCATCAACACTGCAACCTCCGTCTGCTTTCTCAATTGAGATGCTTTGGAAATGATTTGCATTTTGCCCTCCGAAAAGGCCATCCATATAGCATTTCAAAACTCCGACAGCTAACCTCTTCTTATAAGAGCTGTCATGTCAGAACTTCTTAATAAAGCCCTTTCCTTATTTCCTGACAGCTGTTCACAAGTGTGTTTGGGGTTGGACCGAAGACGGCAGAGAAGTGGTACCGTAGGGGGTTACGCTCATTTAGTGACATTCTGGCAGAGCCCAGCATTCAGCTCAACCGGATGCAGCAAAGTGGTACGTCAACATCTCAACATCTCTACTTTTCTATACCACTGATTATACAAGGAAAAATCCACCTGGCATTCGGAGCCAAGAGAAAGTGTCATAGACCAAATGGCTGTACTCGCCCTGGAGTCTGGCGTCAGTTGTGACATTTTTATTCCTTCCTTTTTTTAGGCTCATTTAATGTGTGGGGTTGTTATGCTGTACGTTTTCTTCGAGGAGAGATGGCAACAACAGGGAATCTACAGTTGAAACAGAATAATGAAAACAGCAGGGTTACTTCTAACAAAACACAATGGTGATTGTAAAATGGAGTCCTTGATTTGAAATCAAATAGAGTAAGCATTTAGAAACCAGTAGGGGTGGAACTTGGGCATTTTTTTATGCAGTACATAGTGGAATAAGACTGTCCTTGGTATTATCAAGGGTTTGGATGGAAAAGCTATTTCCAGAAAATTACTCCTATATTTACAGATAGTTTACATGTGTTTTTAAACATATTTGCTTTTTTTTGCCCAGTGAATGTTTTAAATAACAACAATTACAGCACCATCTGCTGGAATGCTTTCACTGGCCCTTTTGGACCTAGTACACAAAAGCCACTGACAAATCTTAAGAAACACTTTTCACATTAAAAGCTAAGGTTCTGCAATCAGAGGTCCCTGATAGTGTAGTGGTGCACACGCCTGAGTTGTGTGCGGGCAGCGTGGGATCGATTCCCGCTCAGTGACGGTGTCTATGTGTGCCCTGCGACTGGCTGGCGACCAGTTCGGGGTGTAGTCTGCCTTCGCCCATTGACGGCTGGGATAGGCTCCAGCAACTCTCCGCGACCCTGTATAGGATAAGCGGTTTGGAAGATGACATGACATGACATGACATGAAATGAGGTTCTGCAATCAGTAAATGTATGTATTGTATTTGTCTGCAAAAGATGTTGGCCCATGCTAGTAAGCTTTCTAAAAAAAAAAAAAGCTACGTTACACAAACGTCCTACTTTTGCTGGCTTAGCAAAAGTAACAATGTCATTCAAAATTGAGCATTGTCTTGTTGAATTAATGAATTGAAGGTTTGGAGCTGTTGAATATTGAGCAGTGAGGCAAAAAGTGATTCACAGAAATACACAAAGACCTGAGGTCAACGCAAGTATAGAGTAGAGAAAACTGCGGGCGAACTGTGCAATGCTGTGCAATATCGATACCTCATGATGTAACGCATTTTCACCTTGCTTGACCTGCCTCGGCAACTTCGCAATTTTCGTTCTAGTCTGAAGCAGAGGTGAAGGACTCGAGTCAGAAGACTTGGACTCAAGTCGACTGAGTTGCTGATTTTATGACTGTGACTTGATAGCAAAAACCAAAAGACTTGACTTTATTTAGACTTGGTATTCATGAGAATCAATTTGACATTGACTTGATTGAGGGTTGAGATTTTCACCCCTTCGCATTCAGACTGCATTTGTGAAAAGCTACTACTAGCTGATTTTAGTAACCTTCCACCTCAAAAATGTCGCATTGTACTTGGCTTTCCAGTCAACCACCCCAAAGTATCACCATGGAGTAATCGCCAGTCAATCATAGTTCAAACAGTATATAGAGACAGACAACAAGTCACACTCACATTCACACCATCAGTGAGACACAACTGAAGCCACGCTGCCAACACTATCTGGCAAGTGAACAAATACACTGTCAGTGATTCCAAGCTCAGCTACTATGCGAAAACATTGCTGGATTGCAATCACTATATGAACTATAATTAGCTTTCATGCCCCTTCACATGTTAACTGCCTTTTGAGAATTTACCCAAAATCCAGTATAGACATTTATTGGTTGCAAAGTTTAGAGATAAGTGATTGAGGGCAATTGTTAGAGTACCTTTGCACAATAATATCTTAGAGAAAGATGTGTTTTAATTCATTTTATATATATTTTTTTCCTGCTTTTGAAAATGGTATCCTGCTATGACAAACCTCTGGACTGTCGAAAAGAGCTGGGTAGACAAACTGAGATTCTGAAAACTTTATTTATCCCTGGGGGGCAATTAAGTCTCCAGTTTCAGAGCTTAATCCCACTTTTCCATATTGTAGGCAGTGAATAAGACCTTTTTTGTTATGCACATTTGCACCTTTGTCGAGCTCTTTTGCTGCTCACAGTGCAGTTGGATGCCTGAAATGGAGTGCTGCAGGAAGCAGTACTTCAAAACACAGCATGCTCAACCCATTATACTGTACTGACAAATATCTACATGAAACTGGTCACAATCCATCATTCTCAACGGAGCAAGGACCGCTCTGTGCAGACAAATAATGGCGTTTTTGACAAAAAAAGATGTCTGAACTCTATCATAACACTACATAATACATTTAAGGGGGTGGAAGAATGGCTCATATCACCAGGCATATTTAGAATTTTGTTAGAAATGGGTGGTTCATGTTCTTCCAAGATAAATAATGTTTTCCTGTGCAACAATGTGACAAAACAAAACAAATGGTTGAGATAGATGAAACTAAAATGACATGAGTTCATCATTTACTCACGTGCACCAGTAGTCGCTTTCCAGCGCAACATACAATATCACATTGTATCTCCCTTTTAATTCAGCCTGACTCTCCATTTCCCCAGAGCAACTGGCTGTGATTGATGGCTGGCTCCCAGACTAATAACCACATGGTCTTTTCCCTGCAGGTTTTCTGTATTATGGAGACATCTCAAGGGCTGTCACTAAAGTGGAGGCTCAAGCCCTGGGGAACATTATTGACGAAGCTGTCCGTTTGATCACATCGGACGCCGTAATAGCACTGACGGGTGGCTTCCGCAGGTAGAATACTTGTCTCGTCCTCTCTGTGTTGATGTGGTGGTTGACAGAACAACTCTTCTTGTTCTGTGCTATTGTTCTACTGATACTGGTTATGCTCATGGGAATGCAAACTGGCCTTCAATATCTGCTTCAGTTTGAAAGAGCAACTTCATGTTGCTAAGTGCTCACACATACGTGTCAGATTGTGTGTGTGTGTGAGAGTCGTCTTAGTACATACAGTACAATGAAATATGTAGGTAGAGCATCATCCACTACAGGTTGCTGGTTCATCTCATAAAAAATGGGAGCAAAAACCAAAGTGTTGCGTTTATATTTTTGAGTGTGTATACGTACAGTATGCGTGTGTGTTGTGGCTGGAAAATAAGGGTGGTTCTCAAAAGTTGACCCACTGTTGAAATGCTGACCCACTTTGAGAGTCAATATTGCCTTCCTTTTACCAGATTTCACTGCTTGCAAAATTGCGTACACACTGCAGAGATAAAATCAACTTGACTGTGTTCGTGTTGTCATTTGTGCGTGGCTATATTTTGACTGGTGAAACCACTTCCTCTTTGTGACATGCCAACCACACAATAGAGCCCTTTGTACCCTTAAAATGCATCAGTTTCAAACAATTGTTACCAATAAACTGCCAGAATGTCAATGCAACAAAATGCTGTTTTATCGAGTTGCACGCTGTCCATAATGAGATAATACGTTGTCAGAAAAATATTATGTTAAGTGTGTTTCATTCCGTGTCCACAAGGTGCCACCGATGATCTATTCCTGTAATGTACTTTATACACGTACATGTACTTCCACGAGTCACGCTGTCCATAATGAGATAATACAGTGATCCCTCGCTACTTCGCGCTTCAACTTTCGCGCCCTCGGTGCATCGCAGATTTTTCAGAAGCATTCATAACAAATTTAAAATGAAACAACACAGCCATATCGGCAGCTATATTGCAGAAAGACGCATTGTTTCAAAGATATGAGTTGACTCGGAGGCTTTGTAGACTTATAAAAGGTGTTAACTGGTTCCCAGCGCGAGATCGACCAACGAGAGCACAAGTGGATTTACTTTTTCCACACACTGTACTGTGCGTGATCTGACTGAGTGCGCATCATCGCAGCCTCTCGCTTAGTCTCGTCCACTATTCAAATGTGCCGTTGATTTAGTCAGAGTCAAGCCGGATACTTTCTCATCCGTATTTGTAATGATGAGTTTGCTCTAATAAGTTTTGTAAAAATCGGACAGTGCAGCCCAACAGCTGTGTTCATAAGTCATGAGCGCAGCGCAGTGCAGCGGCACGGACGACTTAGACATCGCCGAATAAAGTGTGAAAGTGTTTGTTAGTTTTGTCTTAGGTTGTCTTAAAACAGCTTACCTTAACTACAATCCCACGTTGCGTTTTATCCAAAGGTCTTTATTGATGTTATTGTGCAAAGATAAAGTTAATGCATGATCCCTAGCCGGCAGCCATGCTTCTTCTTCGTTTTTGGAATGAAGAAGGAGGAGGAGAAGAAGAAAAAGCAGGCGAAGAAGAAGAAGAAGCGACCGTTTTACTTTCACTTTTCACGACGACGACAAGCGTTTTAAAATGCAGGATTGGATAAATTACACTATGGAATTCTAGTTAAGGTAAGTCAATTTTATGATAAAAATTAAAACGTTAACGTAGTTTTTAGCGAACGTTCCGTCGTGATCGTCAGCTGCCGTGGTTGAAGCTCATGTTCCTCTCACCACCTACAGCTTGGTACTGTATTTATATTCTTCATTTTGCATTTTTATAGTTAAATTGATTGTTTAACAAGTATTTAGAAGTGTGGGAACCATGTCGGGGCGTAACAGTGGCGCAATTCCCCCCAAAATAAAACTGTACAATAAATATCATATAAAATAATAATAATAATCATAATAATAATAAGTCCGACGCTACTTCGCGGTTTTTCACCTGTCGCGCCGGGTTCTGTCCCCCCAATAAGTGCCATGAATGAGGGACCACTGTACATCACCAGAAAAAAATGTTAGGTGTATTTCCTTCTGTGTCCACCAGGTACCACTGATGATCTACTACTGCAATGAACAATATACTTCTGCTTGAATGACCTTAAGTAAAGTTGAACCGGAAGTTCAATGGGTTCCCTGCAAAATACGATGCTAAAATTTTTTTTTACAAACTCTTTTTTTTTATTTCTTAAATTCTACAATGATTTAGTAAGCTACGTGTCAAGCGTGGGGTCTAGTATTATTGGTAACGGATGTTCAATAAAATAGGTTGATAAATTATTTCACGCTAGTTGCACACGCTATTTCTTTAGTGTATTCTTAAGTGTGAGTCAGCAAGGTTTGAAAGGTGCATAATTGCAGCTGCAGGCCTTCCGTATTTTGCAACACGAATGCTGATCATTTATTGGTGTCCACCATGGCTCGAAAGTAATGAGTCTAACAAAACGGTCATTGTTCACCATTCAATTTATTTTCTACGTACAATTGGTCATTTGGACCAATTTTTCAGCTGAATATCTTTGCATGAAGGTAGTGAAGCTGTTCGAGTGTAAAACTAATTAATTTAAAAATGTTTTTTACTTGAGTGCTCGGTGCTCAGGTACCAAGTGCTCCAATATGAAACAATGGAGCAGACCACGACATTCAACAATCTCTTGCGAACAAAGAGCTGAGAGAACTATCTTTATTTATTCATAGCACACTGCAGGAAGATTTGATTTAAAGCATATATTATTTTTACCGGGTTTTGAACATGTTTTTTTGGGGGGTCCCTCAAGTCATACTCCTGGAATATACTTTCTGAGAACCACCCACATACATCCTGATCAGGAATTTATGTCAGCAAACGTTGCAGTGTAACAGTAGCTGTGTGTGTTTTACGTACTTGTTCTGCACCATTTTGTTGAAACCCTCTCCCATGTTCATTCAACTGTGCAAGTTACCCAGAGTAAAAATGTTAAATTACTGCCTTGTGCAGTGAAGGCTAATTCTTATACTCTTAAAACTCATGTATTAAGGTCTGATTGGTTTGGTCAACTGTCAACGCTATTGGAGGAAGAGAAAAAGGAAAAAACATTTTTTTTTTTTAACAGCGTCACCCTGTGGTGGCTGTAGGCGCACCAGGCAAACCAATTGTCAGCTCGGACGCAAATAAAGTTATAATTTTCACACAAGTGTAAATAGACATCAACCATTGCAAAATATCAATTAAAAAAAACTACACTTGGCAAATACTCTGGTATACTGGTGAGAGTGTGCTTACTTCTTTTTCGTTTCACATCTTCAATATCTTTTAACATTCCTTAATGAGGCGGGTCCTCATTCACATATTTGGATTAAGTGTCACAAAAATGCCCTAGAAAATGTAAAAGACATCCATATACAATCCTTGCATGGTCACTGAATTGAGGTCTCATTGAGGTATACAATATGCTGACATCCCAAATGATGTCACGAATGAAATTTTGTGCAAACTGTGTTTTTTTGTTGATTATATTGATTACATTTGAAATTGTATTTAAGTTTGGAAGTTCCGTTTCATCTTTATCACTCTTTACTTTACTTACAAGAAATAGGCTTTGGCCCTAATCTGCTGTGTCCATAGAACATTTATGTTAGGACAAAACTGGTCCCAATTAATTTGTCACATTTCCAAAGTGTAATTCTTACTGTATGTCAAAGTCAGAATAATTTGACGTCATGATGTATTAGCATATCGATTTAAAAGGATAAATAAGACAAGATGGACAAGGTAGCTGAAGTAATACTGGTCTCGTCAAGTCTATTCAGTCTGACATCATAGTGCAATTGTATTAACATTCAATTACTTTTTATCTGCATGAGTAGATTTTTCCATTTTTACAAATATCCAATTCAAAATGCTCCAGTAAACTGAGGTCAAAGGTCATATTGGTCTTTGCCAGTTCTCCTTTTCCTGGCCACCCTAAACTTATACGACTAAGTGCTCTCACCCACCGTGTGCAGCTATCTGCACCTTCTTTTCTCCTTGAGTTGCTCGCTTCTTTATATCTAGGGCTTTTTGCCAGAGTAAGTTTTTCTGCTATATTCAGTAGTGTGTGTGTATGTGTGCGTGTGTTTGTTTGAGTGCGTGTGCATGCTTGTATATGTATATGGTAAATAATTCAGAAGTGGCAGTATAGGGCAGTAAGGAAAGGCACTTAAGTCAACGGGGGTGAGTGAGCCCCCACACTGCATTTATACTCACAATCACTGCAAGGACAATTTAGAGCAGGGATCGGCAACTGGCAGCCCGTGGGCTGTATGAAACCCACGATCCCACTCTGAGTGGCCTTTTGATTAATTTTGAACAAAACATTTGTTCTTGTATTTTTTTTACAAAACCTCAAACTTAAAAACAAAACACTGACGAACATCCACTATATAATTGACATGAAAAAACAGCGGGGCAATGGGGAGAAACAAAAGGGGAAAATGCACGTCCGTGAGTGCTGAACTGCGAATATGCAGGTCGACTGTAGTTTAAAGTTGTAATATCACCAATCACCACTAGATGGCAGACATGTCTTAGTTGCACTTACACCGGGTCTTACACTTCACGATACTACAACGTGAGTCGGCCTAATAATTTGGTGGATTTAGAATGATATGCAGGACAAACATAGCACCTCAATAATATCAACATTTTGAGTGAATTATTTTTTGAGAAAGAAATGTACAAAATTAGTCCAGTATGTTTCAGATATATTGGTACCATTTTTTTAATTTTCTTAGAAATAATTTATTGGCCATAGCTAACATTGGACATCTAAGGTGACACGTCTAATAAAATACGTTTTTGCTGTGATGGTTGAAAATTCTCTAGTTCCCTTGACTTGAGAGAAACATTAGTGGTGGCATACTCCTTATACTACACAGTAACTCTTAACTTCAAAGGGATGAGTGACAGCTGGAATGATGTCTGATTATGTAAATAACTGCTCCTCAAGGGAAAATGTGGTAAAAGAGATGGGGGTGAGGGGGGAGAGATTGGAGCATCACGGATAGTTAACATCAAGATGATGGGGAGCAACAGTACACGATTTATAGTAGAGGAGTCTGCTGAAAAGCATAACAGGCCCTATGAGAGAGCTTTTATGACTTCAAACTCAGCAAGATGGAGCACACTCAAAAGCCTTCTCATATTTGGTGTAGGCTTGGAGATTATTCCTTGAAATCTAATTGGAACCATGCAGAGTTATATAGAAAAACAATGACCTGTACAATTTAAGACAGTTAGTGATTAATATATCTTAAGCTTGGTGAAAATCTGTTTTTTTAAATAGTAGATAATAGGGTACAACGCATCGAAATAGTGTATGTGCTCATTTAATTGTCAGCATCGCCACTAATCACCCACTATATCTTTTCATTGTGATGTTCTTGGAGAAAGCACCCATTCTAAAATTTTGACATATTTAATTACCTATAATTTCCAGCCTGGTTCAAACTCTCTTATTAACCTAATTACTTACAACCAATAGCCTTTACTAAATCTCTTGAAATAGATGCACCCAGATAACGTTCACTAAAGTGTTAGTCAACCCCCCAAATTTGCAAATGGCAACTGACACACTGCAGTAAATCAAGCTGTCATCCCCTTCAGAGCAAAGTAACACCACAAGGATTTGTTGATGCTCCTGACATTAGGCTTATTGAAAGGACAGCTGTGCAAGAAGGGTGACAAGACTCCAAGAAATGTTGTTCGTGGGGATTAAAAATAGATCAAGCAGGAAAACACAGCTTCTGCCTGCATATATGTGAAACCCTCAAATGGCACCAGTAAGTCTTAGCTGTGGCGCTTACTCAAAATCAAAATTGTCAGGACTGTCACTTTATGACATCGAACGGCTCTCAAATCCACAAACAGCAGCAGACTCCCACTGCAACATGTTATGTACAATCGCTGGCCGCTACATTAGGTACACATTCACAATATAAAAATCGAGAGCCTTACAATCTAATATTAATGCTCAATTCTGATTGATCTCTCGAAGAGGTATTAGTTTAACAATATCATGTGATTATAGTTGCCGGTGATATAAAACTGCACTGCATTATACTGACAGCTGGTCGAAAAAAAAGTACTGTAATAAGACCCATTAATTAACTTATACCTCCTGTGTTTGACATCATTAGATTGAGAAGGTGTATCTAATGAATCTAATGAAGTTTGGTTGTGAGTGTAAATACCATAGACACAAACATAGACACAAACATAGGTTGATACGACATGCCGCTTTTGAGCTGTGTGCTTACGGCGATGCTAAGCTACTAGGGGCAAAGGCATCAGTACATTCCGTGTTTCTGGATGTCAAGAAAACCGAAATAACTAAAATGCCGGCACATTGTGCTGCATACAGGTGCATACGATGCCATGCAATTACAATACGCGCGAATAACCTTTCACGGGATAAAAATATCTTGTGTAGGATTTTTCTTTACAAATGTTCTATATTGATAGTAGACTACACGTTTGACATTGACAAAAGAAGTAAACTTAATGAAAACTGATTGAGAACTAGAAATGAGCAAGTTCTGCTTTTTACTGTGTTCATTATGAATTTGTTTCATTACTCGGTTTTGTATGACTTTTTACTCCGTGTACAGCACTTTGTACAGCGGCGGTTGTCTTAAAGTGCTTTATAAATACAGTTGAGTTGAATTAATTTGATTTTTAATTTGCTTTGCCTTTGTTGGGAACATCACCCCTGTCAACATGGCCTCCACACAGGCACACGATTTAGCCAACACGCCTGTGGCTAATACAGAATGTTTTCTGTTCTGACTGATGTTGTTAGCGATGGGCCAAATTGTGCTGAGGCTCCGACGTATGTGTTGATCAATCCAGGAAGGAATTTCTGAAATGTGATTGAAAGTGTGATTCATTATCGGAAAACACTGTCACTGATGACGTTTGAAGCCTCTCTGTTTTGAGAAATGGTTCAAATGTAGGTGCTGGGGACTACCCTCTTCTGCTTGACATGAGCAATAACAATGAGACTAGGGTGGTCCAGAGCAGTGTTTTGTTATTGTACTTCTGTAATTGTCACAGATTGGCCATGACAAACACTTTGTTCAAGCATAACGGTGTTCATACAGTATATGCACTTGGCACCAGGACATGCTCGACCGCAGTACGATGATCGAATTTGTGGTTGTGTCGTCACACTTGCGCACACGTCTTAGACGCTCTGGTGAAGAAAGGGGTGGAGCTAATACCTGTATTCCGTATTCCTCTGTCGTCATGGCCGTCTGATGTCATCCACTTCTTCAAAACAAGTCCCCTTGAGCTTTGGGAAGAGGGAAAAAAAGTATACACAACCAGGTCCGGTGAGTAAAGAGTTCCCATTTTTCCATCATGGAGATGTTCTTCGCGGCCAGGAACTGTTAAATGCTCAGGGCATTGTGAGTATGTAGACATGTTGTCAAGGCAAAGCATCCACAAGTTTTCCTCCCTTTTCATTAAGTGAAGCAAACGTGGTCTTCGCGGACATGCCAGTTGATCGTCGGCCCACAATGAGGCGGGACAGTTGTATAAAAGCACCGAATCGCAAACCCCAAACCAGACCAGATTTCTTTAACCAAAGGGTACATGTCAAACATGAGGAACAAATACAAAATGAATGTCATCTGAAAGGGATAAGAAGTAGAGAAAATAGAATGCTTTCATGAAAATTACTCTAACAGATGAAACCTTTAAAACATGTTTTTTCTTTTATTCATGTTAAAGCTTCAGCGTTCTCACTTCCCATTTCTTGCAGTGAGGCAAACCTGAAGGTGAAGTGACACATCACAGCCAGGGAAGCCATTTCCTTACTCGAGCCAGCTACTTTCAACTGTGACCAAACTTTTCTTTCCTCACATTCTTTGACATTTCCAGAAGCAACACTTCCCACATCTGTATTATTCATACATGTCACCCTGTCATCCACACAAATTTGTAAATAACCTTTAATATTTCATGCGCTTTGTACTGAAACACTTAATAATTTATCATTTTTCCTCACGCAATATAAGTGTAGACCAGCTGACGTTACACTGTTTCTTCTTTTTGTGTGTGGTGACACAGCTGACCATAAGCAGATGCCTTATAAAGATTGCAAAGAAAAGGAAGAAAAACACCCCCTTCACTTGAGAGAATAGGACTTGTGTGCTATCATCCATTTTTCTGCTGACCAAAGCTGTATTAGTGCTGCATAGCCCTGCTTCGTACTAATAATGCACGAATACTTTCCAGAGAGATAAGAAGTGTAGTGTTTATAAGTGAACATGTCCTACTTCACCACCCATTCATATGCTATGCACGCCACATCGTGATTAGAGGTAGTAGATGTCCAAGAGAGGTATGAATGTATGCTGATGACTTCAGTCTTTCTCCGTGTTTATGATTTTGCTATTCATGGCACACATTTATGCAGAGCACTCAAGTGAGATTTGCTAGGGTAGCAGAGGCTGCTCGTAAGCTGGCGAGCTTCTTTTCATGTTTTGTAACACCCTACACAAACTGGGAATCTCGTGGAATCTTGGCTTCGCCAATTAAGAGTGCTGCAGGGTTTAGGGGAAGTTGCACATTCAGCAGATGGGAATCTGCGATGGAAATAAATGTATCCTACAAGTCAACTCATGCAACACCACAACCAAGCCTTAAAGCAAGTGAGACACATCTGCTCTAATGGAATCAGAATAAGTTAAAGTAAGAGGGCAAATGTGACAAAAGCGGCATCTGCTGAGTGTGCTTGAGAGCGAAGGGTAGAGCACTTATGGCTGTTTTCAAAGACTCAGTTGCCCCTCAAATTAGCTATGATGAACTCTGAGCCATTCCATAAAGCCATTCGTAGCCCATCTTTGCTGTTTTGATGTTACGCTCTCATGTTTCCATTATTCGTTACAAGCAGCAACGGAAGATGGAACTGTGGTATTTCATCCTTCTCCTGCAGCCGTCTCTGACATTCATTGTCATTTCACTTTGCTGTTATCAGTGATGCTCATGCTAATGTGTACGAAAGCAGTTGTGTGTGTATGTGACTGCATAGTGATTAAATGGCACCTGGCCTGTTTGGTAGCAAGCAGAGGCAAAGGATAGAGCTGAAGTGGTGGCCACTTTGATAAATCAGGAAACTTCTGTCAAATACGCTTGGCCTATGTTTGCTGTTTGTGTCAGCACTGTTCCCACTGATGACAAACTGCACACACTGCTGTTTTAGTGGGTCACTATAATCACAAGAACACAATGTTTCTTTTCATCATGGAATATGAGAGCTTTAGTAATGAGCCCAGAGTGAGCCAATGGCTGGAAAACACATTTCCTTTTTGTTTCCTTTTTGTTTCCTTTCAAATAAAATACTGTATAAATCCAATGAAATCCAACTGGAAGACAAGGTTAGTTTGATCCTGTTGGATCTTCTAAAAACAAAAATGACAACAACGACTGGCTTGTCGGAAACGCTACAGTAAGCCATTTAAAATGATAGCCGGACCGGCCTCTAGGCGATTACTATTTGGTCCAGCCGGACAAAGTGGCGGATAGACAGACGGTGGAAAATGGACCGGCAAATTTTAGTAAAATGCCCAGCTGTGCTGAAAACAAAAGCTGTTAGTTCAAAAGAACAAACTCTTTTTAGGACCAAAAAATGCATCTGATTTTAATATCGAAAATTTAGGAGGGTCTGCCCACACAAAAATGCTTTCGAATATGTTTTGTTTTTCATTATTTCAGTATTGCGTCCAATGGTAGTCTGCATCTGGTTCTAGAGTGGCTAAATCCCAAAAGGGCTTTGGGGTGTCGCCATGTGGACCTCCAGTATGCAAATTTATGAAACACTCACACTCTCTTGAGCTGGCGCTAATGTGGCAACAAAGCTTAGCTCAGCTTGTGGACGTTAGGTGAGAGGTGATTGGTTGTTGCCTGAGCCCTCAACACGTGATGTCATTTTCAGTCGACAGCATGTGGCAAAATAGATTTTAAGACCTTTCATGAGCTTTTAAAAAAACCCATTGTGATTTAGTATGTTGGATTTAGGTACATGAGTTCCAATAAACTTAACAACAATAATACAGAATAAAATCACAGATCAAGCAAACATCATCTTATTTGAAAATACAGTGAAACTGTTAAAAAAGTCTTTTGTGAATAGAAAATCCTAAAAGTTTGTAATGCCATGTAACGCAGCATTAAAATCGTGTTAATACACTATTAAAAATGTTTGCATTTTTTGTCACATTAAGTCATCTTCACCTATTTCCTGTATGTATAGGTCTTCTTGCCCCATAGTTTTCATATTACAACCTCCAAATTAGTCAAGGAATAGAGTATTGGAGCACATGCTTTTTCCCCATTACTGAATAATCAAACAGTACAGTTAACATATCACATTAAAAAGTCATTACATACATTTGGTGGACTCACTGACTGTACTGTATGCAATGACTTTCAGTGAGCATTTAAGTGAAGAATGACAAAGGGGAAGTCAACCCCAAAATTTCCTTTATAATAATAATATGTTCTCAGCCCCCCTGCTAGTCCAAACAAGGCATTCTGATTAATATAACATTTGTGGAAAATGAGTTAAACAGAAAAATCAACCCATTTTTATATATCTCAAGGGGCAGCCATTTTGCCACTTGCTGTCAACTGAAAATAACATCACAGTTGCTCAGGGCTCAGGTAGTGACCAACCACGGCTCACCTGTTTTCTGAAGCTGGGCTGTGATTGGTCGATACCCGAGCCTTGCGCAGCTGTGATGACATTTTCAATCAACAGCAAGTGGCAAAATAGCCGCCCCCAGAGACTTTTGCTCCTTAATTCATATTCCACAAACGCAATATTAATCAGAACACCGTGTTTAGACAAATGGGGCTATATAGAACATGTTATTGTAAAGACAATTTGGGGTTGACATCCGCTTTAACTAATCTGAAAAGGTCTCAAGAGTGTTTTCAAAAGTATGTAAGTTTTGGAACAGAGTGCTTATCTAATTCAGTTTTCATGACCATGACTGATTCTTTTAGATTTGCTTTTCAAGCAAATGTCATGTGCACATATCGGTCTTCTACTCTGAGGTTTTTTTGCCTGGTCACTTTCTTCTCAATAAACTGTGCTTGCAGTTGTACTGACAGCCAAGATGCACGATGGAAGCCACGTCCGACTGTATTTTGGTCTCTTTTTGATGACACTAAGCCAGACAAATGGTTTTCCTAAAAATGTCCCTCCAGAAATACAAAATAGATGGCAATAATTTTTCAACATTCAACAACTTACTTGAATGGTTCAAAAAAGGCCAGGTTCATTATGTAATAACTAAAATATAAATTCCAACACACAATAAGCACATGCACGGTCTTTGTTTGCAGGGGGAAGGATGTTGGCCATGATGTGGACTTTATTGTCACAACACATGAGGTGGGGAAGGAGGAATATGTGCTACGCCACATTATCGATTGTTTCAAAAAACAAGTAAGTATATGACTTCTTGCTCTTTTGGTGCCAATTTTCTAAAATTGCAAAATAGTTCAAAATGAACATTTTTCCAATTTGATTATTATTAATGGTGTTGAGCCACTAGCATATCTCAGTTTTGCAGTGCGTATGGGTATAAAAATGAACATAATGAATTTAAATACATTTATCAAGCAACATTTAAGTGGGGCGATGTGAGTGTGAATGGTTGTTCTTCACTATGTGATTGAGATCACAAGCTCAGCTGGGATAGGCTCCAGCTCACCCATTGACCCTGATGAGAACAAACGGGGTAGAAAATGAATCAATTTAACAAAAAAAGAAAAAAAATGGAAAAAAGCTTCTTGACACAGGTACCAAAATGTACAACAAATTGCTGTCATGCTACAAAAGAATACCCTCAAGGCCAGTAAGAAAACATGAAATGATGGAAGACCATAATATTTTTATTGTCCGTTTAACATGTGCGTGCTGAATTGGTAATGAAACATCCATCCATCCATTATCCATACCGCTTATCCTCACAAGGGTCGAGGGCGTGCTGGAGCCTATCCCAGCTGTCTTCGGGCAGTAGGCGGGGGACACCCTGAATTGGTTGCCAGCCAATCGCAGGGCACAAAGAGACAAACAAACATCCGCACTCACATTCACACCTAGGGGCAATTTAGAGTGTCCAATCAACTTACCATGCATGTTTTTGGAATGTGGGAGGAAACAGGAGTACCCGGAGAAAACCCACGCAGGCACGGGGAAAACATGCAAACTCCACACAGGGAGCCCGGAGCCGGGATCGAACCCACGACCTCTGAACTGTGAGGCGGACGTGCTAACCAGTCGAGCACCGTGCCGCCCGTAAACAAACATAAGTAACTTAATTTATTTTACTGTTCGGGATCATACGTTTCTGTATTTAAGAATAAAATAAAATAGATTCACCAGTGCAGGTATAGCTGATAATCAGCTGATACATATTATTAACAGGGCTCTCACCATTTGCAGCCACTTGTTCCCTGCAGGCAAAGCAGGTGAGCTAAAGTAATGAAAAGCACACAGTATGTGAACAGTAGTTGTGAACATTGAAGGGAGATGGTGACTTAAACAGGTAGGGCAGATGTTAAAACAAATCCTAGGTGGCCAGGAAAACTAAGCGAGATAGGGCTGCTAACTTTTCTCTCAGCAGGCAGAAAAGGGATGGAGCCGGCCTGGTTAGCAACCACCAGGACGAGAGAGAGTGATTAAATGACATAACAAAATTTGACTCCCGGCTGCGTAAACTTGTCATTGAGAATCGTGTCCCTGAGGACTCAAGCACATCCACTCAGCTAATGCTAAGGACAGTTGTCCAACTTGTGGGGAGTTAGAAATGTCCTTGCAAAACAAATGTCATCATCATTTTCCTGCTGATTTTTAAAGCATAACTCAGGGGCAGAGGCAATGTCAGTGCCAGATTCACTAGCAGACAAATGAGTCACTGAGCATTGCTTCCGTTCATCTATCATCAGCGTCCTTCAATACCGTGCAGTGTTGCTCTCCAAAGGCTGAGCCCTGTTTGCATTGCCTGCCATAATAATACAATTCTGCTTTATTGTTATGCATTTGTGCCGACTGAATGCAGTTAGATATTCAAGTGTTCTACCTCTGGTTGGATAAGTGATTCAGATTAAATCAAATCTGAGCAGACTACTTGGACTGGCCTTCAAAAGCTCTTGGCCAAAACAAGCTAATCGGCAGCTTCCCGGCAGGTTTTTGAAGTTTCCTTTCAGTGAGTCAGTCAAATTACAAGATGAGATCACAGTTCTATGCTTCCCTCACAACATTATGTACAAAGTATGTGCTGAGAATGTTGGCTGTTGTGCTATGATCTCATGCTGTTATCTTTAAAAAAAAAAAGGCTGCAGGTAGATAAAAACATGGAAATAAACATTCAGATTCCAATCGTCCCCACCGCTCCCCCACAACTCACAGGAAAAGCTATTGGGGAAAGATTATCTTTGCATCTGCATCATTCTCTGTAATTCCCTCTCTAAACTCTCTGGAATCAGCTTACGCTCAGATGTTTTCTGACTTACCTGCTGCTTGGGAGATGATTACAGACCGCCATTGGGCTAAACAGTCCACTGCAATACTGAGACGACAACTTCGTGACATCCTGTTTTTTTAAAAATGGATTTTTGAGCATATGTGTGTCAAACAGAAAGATCAAGACAGGAATAAAATCAGAGTGACTACACTTGATATATGTATGCTGGAGGGTCCCAAACTAAAGCGAGCTTGAATTAAATGTGTTCCGGTACCTAATGGTCCATGAGACTGTCACCAGAACCATTAATGCTTTTCTCCAAAGGCATCAATATGACTGAAGGCCAAAAGTAATGTAGTGACAACAGGGAGTGAAAAATGGCCCAAGTGGCCTTCATTTGTAAGATCATAGGAAGAACAGTCCTTCTTGCACAACTAGTCTTGAAACGTATCTGTTTGACAGAAAGATTCTCGCTGTAGTTTAGGTCTTTTATGCTGCACTTCTTGTCACTGACTACTCTGCGCAACACAAAGGGAACTTAAAGAATCATTTTCCCTACCTACTGGAAGGTGAATGGTTATCTGTAATTGCAGAGCGAGAGAAAGCAATCCACGGGAGCACTCGAGGGTGACACTTGGAAATTTGACCCGCAGCTGCACAACAAATGAGTTTCTCACCATGGGTAATGAGGAGGTTTAATAGTGAGAGTAGGGGCTGAATTTCTTTGCATGTTTTTCTGTTCCTCAGTGAATTTTCACATTATTTTTGATCTCGGGAAATATAGAAGGTGGAGGCTGTGTAAGGTTGGCATATTTGATTCCATTCAGGGGATGTAGATGCATTCCAAACATTTTTTTGGGATAAGACGAACTATCAGATGGACTGACGTGCCTATTTTGTTGTGAGTGCTAAATTGCAGTGCAACCTCTAAAGTGAGCCTGAGGCTGTACTATTTTCATGACAAATATGCCCCTAACGTTGCACAGAGCGTTTGGGTGGGTCTTGCCAGTTTTGCAAACATCAAATGATCAACATTTGATTTCTTTTTGGACCAGCCATGAAAAGGTTAGAGATAAAAGAAGATGGAAGAATAATATTTTACATTGCAGTGTGTTACGTAATTGTGACTGTGATTCAAAGCATTGCTTGTGGTCTAATGTAGATTATTTTATTGTTTTCACATTGTGTATTTCACTGTAAAAAAAACAACCTTTAGAATCGACCCAGTAAATGTAGCTTAACAATTTTCAGCCACTTTAATTGGGTGTATTTTAATTTTTTATTTTGGGTAAAGAATACCTTAATTCAAAAGCTATGACATACTTACATATATTGAATAAAGTTTATGTCACCTTTATTAAATTCCACGACTACATTATTCATTAATGTTGAGGTAAACATACTCATGATTTTTAGTACAAATACTCCTCTCAATTAATAATTATTACTCAAACTTAAACAAAAATATGGGTGAAATGGTGAATGGGCTTTCACTCATGTAGTGCTTCTCAACCTTGTATTGGTAATGAAAGCTCTTTAACAGGGATCTCATTAATTAATCTAAATTAAAACAAAAGATTTTTAACCCTTTCATGCATTAATTATGATTTAATGTAATTATTTTAAAAAAAAATATATATATATATTTATATATTAATACATTAAATATATTTTTTAGATTAATTAATATAGGCGAAAGCAACTTTTAAATAGCTGTCCACTGTAGTGACCACTTTGCATGAAAGGGTTAAGGTACTCTTAAGCTAAAATATATTATTTACATTTACCCAATTAGAGTGTCTGAAAACTGTTACCCTACATTTATTGGGTAGATTCGATAAGGTGTGTTTCATGGTGTGCACTGTGAAAAGAGTGGTAAATATAAGCCATGAAAGACATTTTAATTTACCTGATGACTAATGCTGTAAATGAATGATAAAATAAAGGGCTGCTTGTACCTACACTATCTATTTTATATCAGTAAGAAACATCTATAAAAATGTAGTAAAATATACCTCGACTTTAAAAAAACAACTGTAGAATCTACTCAATATATATTTACCACTCTTACTCATTCTCTTTTATATTTATTAATTATTTCCTTTGATCAAATCATTTGCCAAGTTTGAATGAATCAGGTCAACCAGTGTACAGATTGCTCTTGATGTTAGACATGCCACTGTGTTGAAATTGCACCAAGCATGACGTAAGCATACACCAGGTGGAAGAATCACTGGCGTCTTTGAGTTCCATCCATCCAGCCATTATCGATACCGCTTATCCTCACAAGGGTCGCGGGGCGTGCAGTAGCCTATCCCAGCTGTCTTCGGGCAGTAGGCGGGGTACACCCTGAACTGGTTGCCAGCCAATCGCAGGGCACACAGAGGCAAACATCCGCACTCACAATCATACCTAGGGTCAGTTTAGAGAGTCCAATCAACTCACCATGCATGTTTTTGGAAACGTGGGAGGAAACCGGAGTTCCCGGAGAAAACCCACGCAGGCACAGGGAGAACATGCAAACTCCACACAGGGAGGCCGGAGCCAGGATTGAACCGACGACCTCTGAACTGTGAGGCGGACGTGCTAGCCAGTCGATTACCGTGCCGCCATCTTTGAGTTCCATAAAAATCAATTCTACGCTGATCATTTTTGTCTGTTGCCATCCTTTACTACATGTACTCCTCTCTCTTACATGATCCACGTTGAGTCTCCTAATTCTTTTGTACTCATTCAATTCATTCACACCTATTTTCAGTATTTTCATTCCTCCACTATACTGGCATGGCATCTTATTTGGCAGAGATTCCCATTATCGAAGAAGAGGAGCTGTTTTTCCATAGATCAGGCTTCAATTATCTTCCATAGCTGAATGTAGTCTTGCCTGACTCTTTTGTTTTCATATAATAAGCTAAGATAAGTTACAGCAACACTTCATCATCAACTGTCATGTCAGTTTTTGTTGACAAAAGCGGTAGTGTTTTCACAAACGTCAACCACAGTTCTAATGCGCGCCAGCGCGTAGTGTCGCGAAAATCTCAGCTCCCGCCGGCCTGCAAGTTGGACTGAATTACATTTCTATTTCCAGTGGCTGTGTGAAAGATGAATAGCGATGAGGTAATGAATCTAATTTTGTTTAAACAATACTTTTGTTTTTTTGTTTGCTTTGGGGCTTCTGCCTTGACACCAGTAATAGCACGTAGACGTTCGAATCGACTTCCGTCCTTATAGCGAAAGGAGGAAGTGAGTATGCCGTAAAGCAATTCAGGACATTCGTATTTATTGTGTGCCAGGGTTGCTCCCATCCTCCTCAAAGTTGCTTGGTGCCAGTAAAAATGATACATACCCCCCCAGGGCATGACAAAAGTCCCATTCATACTACTTGTAAGTAAGTCAATGTTTCATCAAAAGAGTTGTGAATTTTTTTTATTAAGGTCAAATTCTTGCCCAGTGCTTCTTTAAGCTAATAATGTTCAAAGTGTTCTTACTTAGTTTTAACTTGGCTCTGCCCCCTATTCTCAATTATTGCAATAGTTGCAATTCGTTAGGTTTTTTAAACTTAATTTAACCGATCCATTGTCAAATAGGAAGGAATGAAAGAAAGAGGAACTAATCAACTTTCAAGGTCATGATTGAGATTATGAATATGTGATACAATTTGCAATGTAAAATAAATCAAAGCTAACTCCTGAGGTATGACCATAATTGACATTTCTTTTTTTAGAGTACTTTTATCTTCCTCAATTTTTCCTCATTGTCAATCTTATAACCTTACACTTAACATTTAACATCTCTCTCTCTCTTTCTCTCTCTCACTCGGTCTCCCCCCCCCCCTCTCTCTTGTGTTAGTCATGAAAGATTAGTTTGCATGCAGAGTCTTCATAAGAATGCCTAAAAATCCAATCACCAACAAAGCCTATGATCGTGGTAATAAAAACAAACATAATAATAACACACAACATAGAGTTAGGAAATCATTTTGTATCAGGTCACATTGAAAATAAATAGACAATTGTGGCTGCTATAGTAATTACAATTACGACTGAGGATCATGCAATGTCCTTAAATAATGTCAATAAGAAATAGAGGAAGGTTAAAATGAAATAACCCAAAGCAGTGCAACAATCTACCATACTTTTATTATACTGTATACTTGGTGTAGACTTGGGTCATTTAATTAGTGGCACCTTTGGCACCAGAGAGTAACAGTGGAATTAAACTATCTTCCCAAATTTATAAACGTAGTCTCCTTTATGATTGCATCTATGCTGGGCATAGTCAACATGAAAGGGTCACGCTTCCTTTCAACGCCAACTGCAATCTTTGCAGCATTTAATGATAAAACTAAGGTCATCATCAGCATGCTGTAATTAAAGAAAAAAATGCCCTGAAGTAATTTAAATGCAATCACTGCCTGTGAACCAGACGAGAAGCAAAGAAGCTTATTTTATCGGCATAGAGAGGAATTTAGGAATTATTAACAACAGAGGGAATGAAAGTGGAGAAGAAAGTGGGAGCATGCATTGAACCTTCGGGAATGTATGAAGGGTGAAAGTCTAAATTAACATCCTGAACTCTATTAGAGAGGCTGTTAGATAAACAAGCCAACGGATGACCCCAATAGAATCTACAATTCATATTAAGAGGGAATGATCCACAAAGCCAGATGCTTTCATTAGGTGCATGAATATTGCTGCATACTTTTTTGGGTGTCTCAGTGCTTATAAAGTCCATCCAGTTTCTTTCAGCACACCCACAGCCACAAAACCAATATTATGTTCCTAAAATAGTAATGTCGTGTCTTTCTTGTAACACACATTACAGTGGGGAAAAAAAGCAAGAGAATGTTGCGCTTATTAACAACAACTACAGCAGTAGTAGCTGTAATTTTGTTAGAATTAAATTTGCTTTGTTTATAAATGTTAGTAAAATGTTAATGATTGTGTAGTCTTGCAGTTTCGACCAAAAATGGGTATAGGGTCAAATGAATCAACAGCTCAGACCATTTTACACTTACCTTGCCACTTAAGATAAACACAAGAAAATAGCCCATGCTGTTGGAGCATTTATTCTTAAAGCTGGTACCTCACTGAGTGGCACTCAAATCCTTATGTGGGTAGTCAACATCGAGGATTTATGTAAATGTTTTTCATTTTTGTTTTTGTCAATTAATATAATACATGAGCTTTTGAGGTTTATAATAAATGTTATTTTGGTATTACCGCTCCTCTGTACAGAAGAAGGAAGGTCGAAAGTCATTCGGGAATTGTACTTTACTTTATTATGAAATACTTAGGGAACTATATATATTTTTATATTTCCCTCAAAAAATACTTCCATCCATCCATTTTCTGTACCGCTTCTCCTCACAAGGGTCGCGGGGCGTGCTGGAGCCTAACCCAGCTGTCTTTGGGCAGTAGGCGGGGGACACCCTGAACTGGTTGCCAGCCAATCGCAGGGCACACAGAGACAAACATCCGCACTCACAATCACACCTAGGGGCAATTTAGAGTATCCAATTAACTTACCATGCATGTTTTTGGAATGTGGGAGGAAACCGGAGTGCCCGCAGAAAACCCACGCAGGCACGGGGAGAACATGCAAACTCCACACAGGGAGGCCGGAGCCGGGATCGAACCCACGACCTCTGAACTGTGAGGCGGATGTGCTAACCAGTCGACCACCGTGCCGCCTCAAAAAATACTTATTATATTTAAAAAAAAACTAAAACTACTACTAAAACTAACAAAATGAAACAAAAACCAAGCACCCCCCCCTCCAAAAAAATGAAATAAAAACCAAAAAACCTGCTCTAAAAACTAATTAAACTAACTGAATATAAAAAAAAAGTCAAAACAAAATAAAAACGAACTATAATGAAAAATCCAAAACTATTACAAGCCTGACTCCATGATTTTGCTGTGGCACACAAGGGTAGCCAAGGGTAGCAAACAGACTCTCATACTGTTGCTGAACTTCAGTTAGGCTTTGTGTTTATATAATGTGCCCTCCAAATCACTCACCACAATGTAGTCAGCAGATACCAGCTAGCCTAGCATATAATTCTTCTTTTTCTACTCCTTCTTCTTCCCTGTTTGTATTTTCCGGCAATTTGGTTGCCCCGTGGCACCATGTGGATACTTATGTCAGTACGGGTAAAAAGCCAGACTTTTGGTTTGAGGAACAAGACTCTTGGCAGTGGAAAGATCCTTAAAAAGGCAATCAACCAAAACACATGTCTCTCAAGAATATGTTCTCTGCAGGCCCACTAGTTGAAACAAGGCATTCTGATAGATATTGCATTTGTTGAATAAGAGTTAATCCACCAGTTTTTAGTCATCTCTGGCATCAAATGACATCACAGATGCTCAGGGCACAGATAACGACCAAATACAGCTAACCTGTTTTCTGAAGCTGAGTCATGATTGGTCATTATCTGTACCCTGAGCATCTGTGATGTCATTTTCAGTCTACAGTAGTGACAAAATGGCCGGCCCTGAGGTGGATTTTGCCGCTTAACTCATATTGCACAAAAGCAATATTCATCAGAATGCCGTGTTTCAATTAGTGAGACCGCATAGAACATATTCTTGAAAAAAAAAATGCTTGGGTTGACTTCTTCTTTAAGTGTTCACCTAAACACTACAAGAACAATGACTGATTTAATGTGTGGCGCCACTCACATTTTAAACATCAATTAAGAAATAAAGAGTCATTGCCTTCCAATTGGTAACCGGCCAGTCAGCCTAACAATGTCAATAAGGGTAGTTGTTTGACTTCACCCTGGAATGATATTCTGTAAATGACAGAGCCCATATTGAAACAGACAATTCGTTCATGCTCACATTCACACCACCTGAACCACTACACTGTCATTTACTTCTATTTATCTATCAATTTTCTATACCAACTGTCCTATTTAGGATTAATCCCATCTGACTTCAAGCGAGATTACAAGGAACATGCAAACAAACAACCATATACACTTGCATACACACACCTCTTTTGTCCGTTTCAATTCAACATTCATGTTTTTGAAATATGGGAGGAAGTTGACATTCCTGAAGAAAACACACGCAACTAAATCTCCAGCACGCTGCCCCTTTTAAATACCATAGGTTGAATACAAATTAGATTTTGGATGAGTGTGCATACACTTCTGAATTAGACACCTCAAAAAGTGTAAACCAAGACATGCTTGAACTTTATAAAAAGATTAGCACAAATACAACTGCCACAAAGTCACGCAAGATCAAAGATTTATTTCCCGGCTGACCACATCGTTTTCTAAAACAGCAGCCAAAATGTACACATTTCTACTTGAAGTTGTTGACCTTTACTATCAAAGTACTTTTTTACTCTTCTTTGGAATTTGACGAAAATGCAAACTGTCTACTGAGCATCCCGTTTGTTGTGCTTTGCCAAGGTCTGCCAAGCTGAACAACTTCAAGGTATAACATTGTTAAGGCTTCTCATGTGTTACCAACAACTAATCTCATCAGTGTAATTGAACAAACTATAATGCCTAAATATCCTGTCATCTAAATCTAATGTGTCAATGATGGTTGGCATCATACAGTATCTTAAGATAAATTATTTGATATAAAAGGCTTTTACAAATGAAATTTATAAAAGATGGACTTTTTTGTCCATCACCACAAGGAGAAAGGTGTTATTATTAGATCAAGCATCGTTGGTAAGAGGAAAAAACATTTCTGACCTGACTTCTCTGTATAATAAATTGTTGTATGGCTAGAATGAAAGTAACTCAACACCATTGCAAAATGAAAGGGATCGGTAGATAAATTTAGAGACATCAGTGACACGCACAGTAATCTCCCTCTGCATGTACCACACCATGCATCTGCTACACATCAAAGTTAATTGAGAGTGAATAACTGTATCATACAAGTTATACATCCGTCCATTTCCTATACCATTTATCCTGTTCAGAGTTGCAAGTAACTGGAGCCGATCGATCTGATTTCCAGCAAAAGACACACTGTAGTGTGCACTTGAATGACAGTAATAACATTGTTTATACTATTAATAAATGTTTCACAAAGGTAACTGGTTGACCTTTTGAAAGATTTATATTAGAGAACAAAATGATTACAAACAGATCAGATATTAACATGGATTGGAAGGGTTTGATGCTGCATTCTACAAATGGGGAAACTTTAAGTCTGCATATTCTGATCCTCATATAATGTTAATTTAGGCAGTCATGAATTAATTTGTTTTAGATAAAATGTGATTTTCTCCCCCACTTTTCCTGTCAAAGTAGACTGCAAACATAACCTAAAAAACAAAACAACAAGAACACATACAGTATGTTGGTATTATGTCCAGAATATTATTTACAGCCCCCAGAAACAGAAAGTATTTTAAATGAATAACATAGCAAACAGTTGGTGACTGATGTTAAGGATCATCTTGTCCCTATAACATTTATACCTTAAGTAATACCTAGATTTTGTGATTTACTTTCTGACCGAATCTGCTCTCCCTTTTTCCTTTAGGGCATTCTTCTTTACTCTGATTACCAGGCCTCTACTTTTCACATGTCAAAGCTGCCTTGCCAGAGGTTTGAGGCAATGGACTATTATGCAAAATGTTTCCTGATCTTGCGATTGGAGGCCAGCCAGGTGGACGGAGGTCTCAGCTGTGCTGAGGGGGACAACAGGGGATGGAGGGCAGTGCGTGTGGACTTGGTATCGCCACCGATGGATCGTTACGCCTTTGCTCTCCTAGGATGGACCGGCTCCACGGTAGGTTACAAACAAAAAAAGAAAACTAACAGGAAAAAGAAACAGGAGTTAAACTAACAAAAACTGAATGACACAAAATCCAGAGCAATAAGCACTTTTTTGAAAAATGTTTGGGCCTATATTTTAAAAAGCAACTGCGCCTTTTCTTTGTGACGATACTTTGCTGGCATGACAATAAGCATGTGTACCTGCATATTGTCAACCCAAACATATTTTTTTCAAGAATATGTTCGATGTAAGCCCACTGGTTGAAACAAGGCATTCTGATAAATATTGCGTTTGTGGAATAAGACTTAATCCACTCGATTTTAGCCATCTCAGGGGGCGGCCATTTTGTCACTTCTGTCGCCTGAAAATGACATCACAACTTCTCAGGGCGCAGGTAACGAACAATCATGGCTCAGATTCAGAAAACAGGTATGCCGTGATTGGTTTTCAGTCGATAGAAGTGACAAAATGGCGCCCCCTGAGATGGCTAAGAACGGGTGGATTTTCCTATATTCCATGAACGTAATATTAATCAGAATGCCCTGTTCCAACTAGTGGGGCTACTGGGAACATATTCCTGAAAAAAATATGTTTGGGTTGATTTCATGCAATGATATACATTTTTTTTAAACAATGTGTTTTCTTTCCCCACAGCAGTTTGACAGAGACCTCAGGAGGTTTGCTCGGTTAGAGAGAAGGATGATTTTGGACAATCATACTCTTTACGACAAAACCAAGGTGCAGTAAATATCACATATTCTTAAGTGATACTAGCAATACACCGCCAAAAAGGAATCTTGGGGTGTTCTTTGTGAATTTAGAGATGAAATAACCTACTGAAGTACTGCTGTGAAATATAGCAATTACTATATATTCAGTATTTCACAGAATAGATAGTACATGTTATGTTATGCAGCAACTTCAGAATTAAGGTCTAATGTGTTCATTTTTATAAAACCTACACTCTAAAAAAGAACTGGAATGAAAATTACAAAATCAGTTGCCAAAAACATGATTAAGGTTGAACAGACTTGCTGGACATAAACCAGTTTGAACTTTTGTGACTTATGTGACCAAGTGAGACTCTGGGCCCTAGTGCAAAGTGCAGTCTAACTATGCGCATGGGTGGCGTTTTCTTTCTTTCGGTATTTTCATAGACTCTTAATTTTAGTGTACTGTGACAATTAGTGCTGACCTCTCCAAGAGCAGGTTTTTTTTTAAAACAATGTTATGCAGTAATTGATGTGCAAAATCCTCTTTTGTTTAAGGTAGTCTTGAAATCTCTTGAAAATTTTGCACCTGGGAAATCTGTAAAAGATAAGAATTTTCAGAGATCCCGCGCAACATTCCCAACAAAGACACACAAAGTTCCCACTTCCAACACACCTGATTCAAATGATCAGCTCAAGAGCAGGCTCTTCAGGAGCCTGATAACGATCCTGATCATTTGAGTCAGGTGTGTCAGAGGAGGGAAACATCTAAAACATGCAGGAGGACCAGAGTTTGTCACTTGTGGTTTATTCATATTTTGGAAAATGTGTCTCACAGTCGCACGTACATCGTGGAAAGTCAAACATGTAAACAAGATGAAGCACAAGATGATGTAGGTGATTTTCCTTTTTAAGCATTCACTGGCATCCGAGGTTATGGGGGAGTTTAATACTAAAAGCCTGTGCTATTATGTGGGTTTGTTTATAACAGTCTGCATAATAGTTGATTTCTGGCAAAGGCACAGCATTTGAATGCAAATAACCATCCTGGTTTGCTTTCATTTATTCTTATCTTAGGAGTACTGTAGTCTTATTTCATTTAATGTGTGATTTTTACTCTCTTGTTTGAATGTTTTCCATAAGCAAAGCAACATCGTCAGCCCACAATGTGTCAGGGTCAAGAGTAGCAAAATAGCTCACAATCTTTAAAAATCCAATTTTTGTTTCTGAAATGTTTTTGTGCTAGATTGTTTTATTGTTTTATACATTTGCAACCTTGCAGTCATATTTGGAAAAAGGTGGTAGGATGTCTTTCACTTGTTTCATATGTTAACCACATAGTATATACTCCAGGATGGAGAGTTATGTGAAACCCATATCATAGTACACTGAAGGAAAAAAAAATCCTATGGATTTACCTAATTCGAACATACATCAGTTGCACATGATCAAAATGTGTAGAACCTACATATCACTTGTTTGTTTTACCAATGATACGGATATCAAAATAATTCAGCATCATTACAGTACAAATGGTCGGGAGCATCGAGTGGCCTGATGTGCACACGAACATAAACCCATGTATGCACTGACACAGAATTAAAGCAAGGCTAACCTTCCACTCATCATGTCATATAGGCTACTTGGGAAAAAAATAATGTGAGCAACAAACATAGACAATGTTGGAATGTTTTGTAGGTCTGGAGTCCATAAGCCCAATTAGCAATTTACAAAACAACTACTTACTCAATGCGTGTTCGTTTTATCTTTCAAGACGGTATCCAATATAAATAAAGACTCACACAAATCGATTGAATTTTCTCGTCAGTTTTCTTTACCATCTCTGAAGTTCAGGAATCATACAATGATCAGATCTAGGCAGCTTTTCCATCCTCGCGAATGCTCTCACCCAAGACGGGCGAGGGCAGAAAAGGGCGCGGTCTAACCTGCAGCCCTCACATTTATACCGTCTTCAAAATCTAAACATAATTTGGGTTGGTCTCCTCCCTGGCTGGCCCTGCCTATGGGGCTGATCTTCACCAGCTGGTCCTGTGCTCAGATCAGGGCACGCTGACTCTGAGACTTTTACCTGATTATGCGATGTGTAATTCCCAATTTGTTTTTTGGTTAACCTGTTGGTTAATATGAAGTCATTCATATAGATTCAGATCCTTCAACAACAAAGTTAAACAATGATCATTTTCGATTTGGAAAAAAAAACAACAACAACAAAAGAAACACCACATAGATTGTTTCAGTAGAAGAAGAAAAAGATTCTTCAACTGCACAGCAGGATAACTCAATTGTTAAGATATGGACACGCTTATACAACTGACAAGAAAACAAAAATTCTGGCCGCCCATCAATCTTTGAGGCAGTCATCTCTGAAGCTTGTGTTGATCCTATCATTGAAAACCTTCTTTGCATCCCATTTATGATGCATGCAAAAGAGTAGCTGTTTTCAAGCGTAAAGAGACAATGGATGAAGCGTATCGGGGTGTAGATTGACATGGGAGCCACCCTGTCACTGCAATGTCTCATCAGCGGCTGCCCTGAGGACAGAGGTCACGGTCTCGGGATCACTGGGTGGCAGTTTCATGACAGTTTTATGCGCAAACAGCCAACTCAGATGGTGTTTATTAAAATGCAAGGGCAAAGTCAGGCCCGCTGACTGTGCAGCCATCCGTGCACTGAAATGGACAGGAGAAGTCACTCAAAAACATATGCTTATAGTTAAATATTGTACAATCTGGCTGTTTCAGATCGGACAAAATGGACAAAATGTATTAGGATGCATTGCCCTTATAGGCAGGGCCACCTTTACCTACTCATAGGCCCAGGGCTAACCATCAAACATAGGCCCCCTGCCCCCAACCCTAAATGAGATTTCAACATTGACAAAGAGATCAGCAGAGCTGGGCACTTGATCCTTTTTTGCCGGTCCGTCCTCTGTCAGCGACCTGGGTGCCCTTCCGTCCTTGTCCCTCCGTCATTAGTCCTAAAAATAATTGTCCTCCGACCCTGCCCATACTCGTCCTTTTAATGCGCTTCTTTCCTTAAGGCCCTGAAAGACCAAATTGACGTCGGAGGTCGTGAAGCGTTGTGGCGTCTGAATGCCCTGTCTGTGTGGTGTATTGGCCACCGTCGTAGTGTCGTAACCCATCTGTAAACGTCTTGGGGGCGTTTACGTATGTTGAATCGGCGTCGGCAGTCGTGACATTTGGTCACTCTGATTGGCTGTTAGCTAGCAAATCAGCGCTCGGAGCACCAACGGGAAGTGACAAATGCGGAAAAACAGTGAGCACGCCTCCGCTGCCTTAATCTTCTTACAAGTACAAGAGCGAGGGTTGACAATGTAAGTATTTCACAATACCGTGTCAAGAACGTGATGCTTTACTTCGCGTGGGAGTTCATCGTGAGTGAAGAATATAGCTGAATGCATTGTTTACATTATTATAATCCCAGCCAGCATCTTTCCGGTTGGAGTTTCCTAACCATGAGAAATGGTGACTACCGCCACCGATGGTATGGAAGGGTATTACATTTCACACATGCGGAGAAGGTACTTTAATGGTCAGCGTCGCTGTCTGTCGTTGCGGTGTATTCCTCCAGCATGACGTACCCACAGCCGGCCGCACGCCACAGGGGGTAAGCGTCTGTCACTGTTGGCCAGCGTCTTTTTGGTCTATCGAGGCCTTTACATTCCGTCAGTAAACATCACTCATAATTACATGAATAACAGTGAAATATTTCTATGAAAAACACATATGCTTATACAGAATGAATGAATGGAAAAACAACAACTCACAGATTTTTACCTAGATGTCTTCCACGCACTTACATCTTGTGCCACGTGATTCTTATGTCACGACTCGAATTAAAGCGAGGAGCTCCTGTGAACGATGAACAACATACTGCATCTGCAAAAGGTCTAGCCCAGCTGCCTGTCTGTCTGCTATCTAAATCCTCCCTTCCTGCATGGTGTAACTGACCCATGACAGATCAGCATTTCAGTCACCCTTTCAATCATTGAACAGGCTCTGATGACAGTCATAGCAGCATTATTTAAATAGTAGTGCTACTGATTGGTTGCAAATAATCGCTCACTCATTACAAAACCTGAACTGGATCTCAGCTCAATCCCATCAACATTGTCACTGAAGATGTGGATCTACATGAAAAAGTTATCATATTATATATGTTTTGGAAATACATCTTTGAAAGTGGATTTCCAAATTGCAAGTCAAAAAGAGCATTCAACCTCCTTAACTGTTCAAAGAAAGGTAGCCTACTGTATTATGTTAATGTGTACATTTAAATATCTCCTGGATTGATATATAGCTAGCTGTTTTTAAGGTTAAATGTTGAATAAAAAGGACTGTCATTATTATGCCAAAAATTACTACCAGTAATTTAAGATGTGACTCTAAAATAGTTGTAGGGGAAATGTTATTGTCTGAATTAATGAAAAGGTCTAAAAGTGCAATTGAAAGATGCTCACATGACGATTATTTGTATATTGTTTTTTTGAGCATTTTGTCTTTCAAGTTTAGCACTCAGAACAACAGAAAATTGCAGTACTGTTTTCCAGTCATCAGAAAGCTTCAAATGTCACCTTCAGGCAGAATTCCATACTCGAGATCTCCAGTATTCCTTGCTCCCTATCACAGACACACACCACAATGAAGATCAATGCTTGATGTTTGTCTTTGAAATACAATACAATACAATACAATACAATTTATATAGCGCATTTCATAACAGCTAGAGCTGTAACAAAGCACTTTACAAACAATACAATGAATAGAACAAAAACAGTAAAAGGCTGTGATACATGTATTAATAAATATAGACAAAAATAGTATGTAAACATAAATAAAATATAAATAATGAAGCCAATAAATTGATATAAAACACTATGTACAATTGACACCGGGAAAGAGCTGAAAATTTCAGGTCTGATCAAAAGCCAGAGAAAAGAAATGTGTCTTCAACCGGGTTTTAAAAATGGACAGAGAGGGGGCTTGCGTAACGACCAATGTGAGGTCATTCCAAAGTGAAGGAGCAGCAGCCGAAAAGGCTCGATCCCCTCTGAGGCTCCTCTTGGTCCTCGGCACCTCAAGCAGCGCCTGCTCCGCAGACCCGCGGGAAGGTGCGTAGGAGTGGAGGAGCTCAGAGAGGTACGCCGGGGCCAGGCCATTTAATGACTTATAGACAAATAAGAGAATCTTAAATTGAACCCTAAAATGCACTGGGAGCCAGTGAAGGGAGGCCAGAATTGGTGTTATGTGCTCCATCCTTCGAGCTCCAGTTAGTAGGCGGGCAGCAGAATTTTGGACCAACTGGAGACGTTTGAGGGAGGACTGGCTGACTCCGAATTAAAGTGCATTGCAGTAATTCAGTATTGCGGGCCCGTCCGTCTTTTTGCTTTCGAAACAAGAGGAGGAGGGTATACTTTTTGTTGTTTTATTCTGGTATCCATCATCAATAGGATCAGGGTTGAATAATGGCATTGTTTCCCCCTGTCAACTCTAACTGACATGCAGTTTGGTGTCAAGAGAAACAAAGGAGCCATGAGGACAAATGTTTGAGGGGAGACGACTCAACTAAGGACCAAAGATGGTCGTTTATCGGACTCTAATCTTGTGGGTTTCAGAAAGATTAAGTGGATACAAGCTGGTATCTTTCTCATAAAATGCTTCAAAAAGATAAGAAATAACAGCGCTGGACTCAATCTAATGATCTCCCAATTAAGTGCAGGCTCCAGGGAAATTTTCGGGGAGTCTTGCAACTGGCATAGAGAGATACAACAACTTGAGGTTTATGCACAGTAAATAAGACTCCAATTTTAAAGCTGTTTGTTTGTGTATGTTACAATAAAGTTAGCTGAAGTGTGAAGGGGAAAACAACAGTGAAAAACCACGCAAATTACCAAACATGACCCCAGCACATGTTTTGTTTTTTGTCTATCAGTATATGCAGGAATTCCTTACTCCCCTAAAGCCTTGAAAAGCAAAATAAGCTTACAATGGCCAAAGGATATGGTCTGCGGAGCATTTCCTTCCTTGAATGAACAGCCAGACACATTTAGCTGAGCTAAATTTGTATTGCATTTACAATTTGTTTTTCTGGATATACTCCCACTGTCAAATCCTATAATCTGGCAGGTTGACAGTTTACCAGAAATGTTACTGCTGTCTCTGGAAATAAGGGCTTCAAGAAGAAGCTGTATTAGAAACAAATGTGCTGCTGTTGGAGGAACTCGTGAGATGTGTGAGCATTGAGCATAAAGTCATACAGGTATGTTGGAATTTGTACCTCCGAGTCAGAATTTTAATCTCCCCTCTTCCTGAAGTCGGATCACCTACTCAGAAAGGCAGACAAACCTTACAAGCCCAATATAGAATGCATGCTTTTCACGTTAACACTATAGTTGCATATTTTATTGTGGCTTGCATTTGTGAGGCTGTGAAAACAAGGAGCACGCAAATCTGGTGTTTTGCTATTTTGAGCTCTAAATACATCCTCACTATGTAATTGAACATATTGTCACGGTCCACGCGAGGCTCACTTAACACACTTTAAAACATGAGGTGTTTTTTAGCTCAATGTTAAAGATATCTATCTATCTATCTATCTATCTATCTATCTATCTATCTATCTATCTATCTATCTATCTATCTATCTATCTATCTATCTATCTATCTATCTATCTATCTATCTATCTATCTATCTATCTATTTGTCCGTCCGTCCGTCCGTCCGTCCGTCCGTCCGTCCGTCCATATCTGTGAGTTCTTGTCAGTATTTCAGGCCCGCCCAGTCGGTCCGACTCAGCCAAATGGTGTAGAGAACGGCCGGTACCACGTCACATGCAGGTGCAACAATCCTGACACATAGCCAAATAAATAAAATGAATAAATAAAACAGTGTTGCTGTATACCTTTCAGTGCCATAGACCTCTATGACGTGTCCCATATTGTTTTTATTTCACCGATCACCACAGGGTGTGTGTCTGTTTTTTTATTTTTTGGGGCTGTGTGTCTGCTTGTGCGGCGCCTGCTTGTGACGTGGAAATTCGACGTTGACTGTCTGTCACCCGCGAGGGATGGACTGGGCCCACGTGGGTCGGCCTGAAATACTGATGGGAACTAAGTGATGGAATGTTCCAAAATCCCATCTGTGCCTCTTCACAGTGAAACTTGCCTTTGATGCTTTCTAAAAATGCAATATTGGGTCTCCTTACTGGTTTTGGAACTTGAAAGAGAGTGTGATCTGACTCAGAGCAGCTCCATTGTACCGGTGCAGTGAGGTTTAGATGACTGACTGTAACTGAGGCAAGCAATGACTGACATCTCTAGGCCAACCATTTGTAGTGCCCCAGGCATTTGGAACCAGCATCAGTAGGGTTGGATGGTTTTACAGAAACAGGTCTTCTGTGATAGTAGTTTCTGCTGCAGTAGCTTGTCAATGAAGATAGGTCTGTGTGAGCGAATGTACATGTCCTCTACTGTAATGCTGAAGGTTTGTGATAATTAATGTGTAGTGGGGCTGATGAATGAGGACAGGTGGAGGATTTCATCATAACATTAAGGACTGATTCCCTCCATGACCTGTCCAACACCTCGAAACATACTTAACTATAGCATATGAGGAATGACCTATCGTTGAAACTCATTCTATAGATGTCCACAACTGTGTGTGTGTGTGTATCAGTATCACTCTAGAGGGTAATTATTCTTTGTCATGTGTAGGAGTGTGATGAATGAAGTCCTGGTGTAAAGGCTGCAAGTGTAGATGTTGTGGCTAAGTCCTGTTATAGTTACTGGTATGATAAGAGTATTTCTACTTTCTCTACCTGACACTCACCAAGGAAACCATTTTGCCCATGTAGCTGCTATGACTGACACTGAGCAGAAAGTTGGGTATGGTAAGTGTCAAAGTTTTGGGTGTGTGGAGGGCCCAATTGCAGAGACCTGAGACGACATGAGAAACACAACAAAGTGTTTATTGAATCGAGGATGAAGGTGTAGATCAGAGAGCCAGTCCAGGAATAGTCTTGGTCACAGACGGAGTTCGCGGCATAGGGTTAGCAGGCTGAGTGCAGGGTAACCTGAGAAGTAATATAAAAACAGGTTCAAATTTCTGGAAGTACTTGCAGGAGTTCAAGATAGTAGCTTCATGCACAAACTCTGAATCGAAAGTGTCGATCTTCAACGAGGTGGTGGTTGGGACCAGCTTAGGTACAGTATGCTGCTGATGGTGATTACTTGCACCTGGTCCCAGCACCAATTGTCTCTCCAACCTGCACTAAGACAACCCCCCCCCCCACACACACACACACACACAGGGAAAGGAAGTGGCGGGGCTCAAGGAGCAGAATCAGGGAACCTAACAGTAAGAAGCAAAGATGGTATAATTATACACATAAGAGATAATGCGTGTTTAATTGGAATACAATATTAAATGTTGACTTGCTACAGGATGAATTAAATTGTAAAATAGATTAATTGATACAGATCGTCTTGTTTATCATTATTTGCTCATCATCATTTGATTTATATTGAAGTGTTAGAATCAAATAAAATATGTGTAGAAATCTTTAGAATGACAATGTATTTTTATTCCAATGCTGTGAATATTTTTTTATGAAATGTTGGATGAGTTTTGGTGAAAACAAAGCAAAAGTAATTATAAAATGTTACAACAAAAATTCACTTTCACACACTTTCTGTGTAGGACCATCAAAAATGTTGCTTGAGTCATTCATACCACAGATTCCTTAAAATACCCTTTCAAACATGAGAAATTCAGCAGATGGCACCGACTCTTTCCGTTCTTCCTGACAAGCATAAAAATGTTTAATTTAAAAAGTGATCAGCCCGTAAAGATAGTTCCTGTCATGCAGAAGTTCTCGGCCCCCCAGGCGGAAAGCAGAAATTAATATGAAGCTCACTGTCAAATTAGAAAATCTAGGGTGTAGAGTGCTCACAGCTCTTTCGACCCACCCCCCTGTGAGCAGTGGATGACTGGACAATAACAGGGCAATTGCACTGGGCTTTGGGGAGCAAGAGTTCTGAAGCTCCCCCTGTTTCCAAGCTGGTGCGATGTATGAGGATAGGAGCTGGTCATGAGAAGGATCTTAAGTGTGCCGGGGAAGAGGAGGAGAGGTTTAATTTAGCGGATGGTGGCACATGGACCCTCAGGGTTTTCACATATTGTGAGAAATACACACCTGCGCGACCATTGTGACAGACAAGCGAACTGTGGAAGGTGTCCTCTAAACAGTCAGGTGGCTGTTGGGTGCGTGGGGGAGCTTGGAAATTAGCTGCTGCACATTTACAAATGAAGGTGTAGTTCCTCGCACATTTACTATTCACAACGACAAACCTCTCCTCCCGTCTGTTCTTATGAATTTTAATTACAATTTAATTAACAGGCAGATGAAAGGACCTGGTGTAAGTTGGAGTTACGTTGTGATATACTGTTTCAAGGTCAGATGCGGTAGTTTATTCAATCCTCACTGTGTGCAGACTTTGAAGTCTTGATGAATTGGTCTGCAACCGTCGCTTCTGTGAATCTTTTTCTGCTATTCATGGGAAGAAGTTCCAATGATAAAAAAAAAAAAAAAAAGAAGACATTCACAAAGTGATACAGCGTACACACGTTACCTGCATCCTCACAAAGTAAGTTTCATGATTAAATTTTTTTGGGCAGTGCAATCAAGTCACTATTTTCCATGAATAAATAAGAGGGACAAACTTAAATTGCCGTATGTATCTCTTTTTTGAACCTGCACTGCCTATAATTACAGGAGCTCCACACCAATTACAAGTGTGCACAAATGAATGTTTTTTTCTGGTAACCACAACAGGTTCCATCGCAGGCCATTGGGTGAGAATCCCAATATCCCAATTTAATTCTCATTTGCATATGCAATAACAAACCTTAAAATTGTCCTGTTTGTTACCCAAATTTCGAAGCTATCAATCATGAAAATTGCAGGAAACAGAATAATAAAATAAGGCATGCACCCAATTCTATTTCGTGACCTCATTATAGTGAAGCGCTAGAGGGATAGTTTATTTCTCCCTTGCCTCACATGGGTGCAAACAACATCTTGCATTTAATTAGGTACATAAAGTCATCATCATTATTCTTTGCATGGTAAAATATCCATGTGGAAATGGAGTAGCACAGAAAAGAAAAGCATGGTTATAATTGTGGTGTACCTCCACATTTTTGCTTAGTTTATTGTATTATGCAATATTTGTATCACGTTTCTGGGTAATTTATGTTCGTAAATTGAACTAAGGATGCAGCTCAGAGTCAAAGTCTCAAATGATTATCAATTTCTAGATACTCCCTGAGCTGTGTGGTATTTTGATTTACTTATAGGCCTCGTGTAATAAGGATTGCAATGAATGCACCTTATTCAGCTTGTGAAAATTAGTTACAAAGCAAACATTGCACCTAAAAATGTCATCATAGCAAAATGACTTCTTATTAGGTCTGAAATTAGTTGTCATCCAAACATCCAGTAATAAAAACATGAACCCCCGTCAGGCAAATTGCTTAAAAAAAAGACTTGCATGGAGCAGAGCTAGATGAAGATAAATTGTCGGATTTAAAGAATCTTGGCATATCTCAGCACTACAGAATGCCTGCTCCCGATTTCTCATCTCAAACATTCCAGCCTCCACCTGTGGCTTTAAGATAAGAATGGGAAATTACAAATTACAACATTAATTTGGATTTCTAAATAGGATTATGGAAATTGGACTATTTCAAATGTTGCAAACATTCAGCCTCGGAATGTGTGGTGACATACTCAAAATAAGCATGGAGCACACCCAGCAGCCAAATGTAGCTACTGTTATAATTGGTGGCAGGATACTGAAGTGAGAAACTCATGTGGATGACAGGAGTGCTACTGTGTACGATTATTTTTCTATTTTTAGGCATCTGACAAACCGCATACATATCTTTGTATACCACTGAATTTGACCTTTGACCACAGTTTCTAACTAAGCACCATTTACCTAAAAGAAAATACAAAACAAGGCGACAAAAAAACCAAACACTATTTTATAGGTAACCTACCTATCAGGAAGTCTACCAGAGCCGGCATCGCCTAACCGCCACCGCGTTCCGTCCTGCATATTTAATCAACCACGTGGTCCCGGTCCATCCCTCGTCGGCGACAGCCAGTCAGCGTCGACAACATAATCTTCCCCACACGTTTTTATCTCACCAAATCAGGACCTCTTTGCATACATCAACACAACTAATCTCCCAAATTATGTTCAATCGCTAATTTAATTCACACAACAAAAACGTATTTAATTATGCTATTATTGATGAGAATGGTATGGATACAAACGTCACCACCGCCTTTCCAAAGACGGAAGTTCTAACTATGAAACCATATACAATAAATGTTCAATCACAACATCATATTATTACATATACGCAACAAATTGATGGATAACTTGTTTTAAAATCAGAAGTTAACGATAATATTTGTTGAAGTTATTGTAAAAAAAAGGGGGGGGGCTAATCACAAAAAAATGCTGCAATATCTGACCATTTGTATTTATTACATGCTGTATGACAATTTGAAATTATGGTGGATTTAAGCGAGAATCATGGAAGTTGGTGCAAAAGATTTTCTTTCGCTGCCCATATAAAATGATGTGGCAGGCAGGATCTGGCCCCTGACCCTGATTTTTGACACCTGAAGTATGTAGAGTATCACTACATCCTATGTAGTCTAATCTGTTTGCTGCTATTGTGAGTTGACTGGTTGTCCATGTTGATGTCACATGTCTTTGCAAGAGGCTTTGTCTTATTTTTTATATTATTCTCATTAAACGCAACAACTGTTCTCTTGTGAGGGAGCTGTCACCCAGAATTAGAAAACGTAGGAGATGGATGCGCATGCCTACCGATTTTAAGAATATTTTATTTTTGTAGTGTATTTGCATTTGGACACTTTGTGTGCTATGTCCGATAGTTGCTCATGATAGAACTTGTGGATTATATTTTATAAACATAATAATGGATGTAAACGTATCCGGGTAAATTGTTGTCTCCGTCTGATGGGTTATGCAGTGACAGTGTGTATGCTGTGATGGTTACTGCAGTAATGTGCAATTTCAAGGTTCCCTCGCTGTGACATGTACAGTAAATGTGTACCAGTGTTTTTGAAGATTGCCTTTCTACAGTCAGTCCTAGTATGTTAGTTCCAAAATACATCAAACACCACTTGCATGTAACAGTTGCAAGAACAATTGTCTATTAATTCATCACTCAGTTTGATGACACATTCTTTATTCATATGTCCAAACATTTCAAAAGCCTTTGACCTTTACAGTACAAGAAAAAAAGAAGTGAAAACTTCTCTCCTATCGACAAGCTTTCTTTTGTGGGCTACTCTAGTGCTAGTCAAAGAGACCTCTTCGGGAAAATGTAGTATATTCTGCACCATGCGCACATTCGAGGGACATGAGGATTGTAAAGTGTAAACACACAGAACCACCAAAACCTCATTGGTGGAAATTAGTCAAATATTACTGACATGTCGCAATGAACTACCGATTTCAACAGACTGGTTCTATGCCCCCCTGGTTCTATGTTGAGAAACCTGTTACGATATTTAACACATCTCTTGATCAATGTGAACATGCAGAATTTGAATTGGAAGGACTATTGGGTTTCTTAAAAAGTTGGGAAAAATACTTAATGTTGCTCCATTTCTACATGCTTTGTCCTGATTGTCAAGCTGTGATTGTTGCTAGGTGACAAGATTCAGGGTTGGCTGGACTGTCATTTTACTAGCACTCTAGCATTAGGTAATACCTGACCTTCATAGAGCAAAGGCATAGAATGACAGGTCCCTAAATTGTGACACCCTCTGTGTTTATCATCTACAATTTGCTTGTCGGACTGGCAGCACATTGTAGGTTAGTTGTCATAAAACACAAATGATTGCTGAGGACATTAGGATCTGATCTCAGTGGCATTGATGTCTTTGAAATTAAGTCTTAAAAAGGTTTCCTGCAGACTACAGTTGTATACACACTAGTTTCTATCTGGGGGCATAAGATCACCCTCACTGATGGACAAATACAACTGTATTTCTATCTACTGTATATTTTTAATATATTAGTTTTTAACAGCTGTTGTTGACCTAAGATACGTAATTGTGTGTGGAATTGTGTGACGTCATGTAATGAGAAAGAAGGGAAACAACACTTTCAAGATGTGACCATTATCTATTTCATTTCTTTGCCATTACCCATCCAACCACTGCCTCCATTCGAGCAAACTCTTATCCACCCACAAACAGGAGAAATCATCTATATTTTTATACTTTTTATTGAGGCAGTAAAAAAATATAATTAAATGGAAGGCTGTTATATCAGCAAGCTGCATTCTCGTCTGAAAGTACTTGATGGAATGAAAGGTATAAATATAATGAGGGAGGTAAAGCGGTGTTGCAGGATGAGTCTGAATTAAGTTTATCCCTCATAATAGAGGCAAAATGCAATCCATTATTGATGAACTGAAAGGCAAAAGGTTTCAGGACTGTCTGATGCTGGACCACACTTGCCTTGTCATATAGCATTAATTGACACTGAGCTGGCGGTGGCACAGACACGCTCTCACTCTGGGCTCCTGTTTCAGTTTGGCCCATGCATGATTTATTTAGAAGAACACTCAAATGAACAATCACTGGGCTGGTTCAGGCTGATCTTGCGGTCACTGTGCAGCCTTTGTGTGATTTGACTCTACATTACCAGAAAAGTGCGCAGACAGTATGTCTTGCTAAGAGGAGTGCTGACCTCACACATGGTGTGACCTCAGACTTTATATTGTGACCTTAGAGGTCATGTTGTGAATGAATATGACAGAAAAATATTTCCTTTAGTAAATGTAACCATTTCTTAGCATATGCAAGTAGTGTACTTTCACACTCAAAATTACGGTTTTGTTTTTACTATGCTCACCCCTCCCAATAAAACAAATGGAAAAAAATAGAGAGTTTAGTCATCCTATAACCAGTATACTGCAAATGCGTCATAAAAGGTTGTGACTTTTTAAAGACAGAGGGATAGTCCTTCCAGCCAGCCAACTCTGTGGTGAGACGACTGTTATGTTCAGTGATTGGCCTCTGCTTTTTATTTGAACCTGTTTACCAGTGAGTCGGTGCTCTAAGGAGATGGACAGTTTATAAATTTCACCATGCAACGAATGAATGAAAGAATGGCCGAATCTCACTCTCCATGTTGCCAATCAGCACCCAGTGAGACTCTGATGTCTGGCATTCCTTCCATGAAGCTATGGTAGCGGCTGTAGTGATTGTTTAGTATTAAATATTAATTCAATACATGGGCGGCGATTGGGTTGATGCCTGCACTAACTCTCGATCGCCGCTAGGGGCCACCACGCCCGTTTTGGGTTTATTCTTTGGACAAAACGGACGAAAAAGTCCTCGTAATTCAGTCTTAATATATGAAGGTGCTACATTAAAAATCTGTAAATCCGAATTACCAGACTAGTGATTGAAACTTTGACTCAAACACACACAATTCACACTAGATTTCTGTATATGACAATGATTTATTTTCTACAGCTATTGAAATCCAAATGAAACACACTACAATATTCAGAAACAGAAATAGAAACACAATACATAAATCCTATGTTAAGACAAGTCTAAATAATTGAAGAAAACGAATATCAAAGGTTTGTGAGGAAGGGGCATTGGGACCGGACGAAGTGAATGTGCGTGCGTGCGGGCATGTAATGAATAGTGTGAGCTAGCGTACCAGGCTAAAATCAGCTGACTTACACCAAGCTCTACTTGATTCCCAAGTTAATTATGCACCAATCGTATGGCCCGTAGGAGATTGCGAGCTGCACTTACAGGTGTTGGTTGTCGTCGCTCAACGGGGAAAGGGGAGGAAGCGTTGCCGCGGAGAGTGACGTCACAGGGGAGCAAGCAGAAGAAGAAAAGTCGAGTTCCAAAAATGGAAAAAAAGTTCAACCAAGGAAAATCGATCGCAACGACCACGGGGTTCTGCGACTCTGCACGCGGTGTGGTTTGGACTAGGTGGGGCTACCCGTTTCAGGCGCCCAGACACTGGTCGTGCGTGCGGGCGCGTCGGCTTTTTGCCGGACGCACACTGTGATTCCCGTTTTGAGGGAAGGGGTGCAACGTTTTGGGGATGCAGCCGCGCTGTGCTGGCTAGGTGGTGGGGCTAGAGCCGTGATGACCAACAAAAATTGGGTTGAATTGGAAAAGCCATGCGTCGGTCTTCCCTTGGCTCCGGCAGGTCGCTCCAAAGGCTGGGTGCTGGCACTTCAAAAGGGCTAAATATGTGTATTCAAGGTCTGGCGGAGGTCAACATTGATTTGTTTCTGGTGAGAGCAGGACTGCCCTTTGTCACCGATTCTGTTCATAACCTTTATGGACAGAATTTCTTTGTGCAGCCAAGGCGTTGAAGGGGTATGGTGGCCTCAGTATTGCAGCTCAGTTCTTTGTCGGATGATGTGGTACAGTTTCTTCATTAACTAACTCTCACTGGAGCGGTTCGCAGTCGAGTGTGAAGCATCCATCCATCCATTATCGACACCGCTTATCCTCACAAGGGTCGCGGGGCATGCTGGAGCCTATCCCAGCTGTCTTCGGGCGGTAGGCGGGGGACACCCTGAATTGGTTGCCAGCAAATAGCAGGGCACACAGAGACAAACATCTGCACTCACAATCACACCTAGGGCAATTTAGAGAGTCCAATCAACTTACCATGCATGTTTTTGGAATGTGGGAGGAAACCGGAGTACCCGGAGAAAACCCACGCGGGCACGGGGAGAACATGCAAACTCCACACAGGGTGGCCGGAGCCGGGATCGAACCCACGACCTCTGAACTGTGAGGCACAGCAATGGATCTGAGCTTTGTCATCCCATACTTGCCATATGTATTCATCGACAAACAACAAATGTATTATCAGAGCTGGGCAGTCCGTCCCTGGGCCGGACCGGTCGGACCCTCCGGCCCGGCCGGATGCCCATTTTTGGGGCGGAGGGGTGGAGGGTGACACATTTTTAAAAACGGCTGGACTAAGCATGGCCGGAAGTGGATTTTAGTCCGGCCCACTAATCGGCCCTCATGCGTGTGACGTGCTCGCGAGGCGGCCACATTTCATCTCAGCCTACTCGGTGAAAGGCTTCTTTTTAGGCTTCTTTCAAAAACAAATTGTGTCCGGGAGGAAAATCGAGCTGCGCGCAGCACTCAAGTATGACACTAGCACATCATGCACTTCCCTACTTCCGGAAATACGCCATAGCAAACCTGCTGCGTGGTGGTTTGCTGGCATGCTTTTATTTTGAAGGCAGGGAAGTGTGAAGGAGGGGAGTGTGGAAAATAGGTAACTTGTTGCTTGCAGACTTGTCTGTTGGACCCAAATAATTATACAATACGACAAAACCAACCCCATGGCTCGCAATGGAAGTAAGTACACGCAGCTGGGTTGTTGTGTCTTTCGGGGCGGGGGCCGACAATGTTTACGAATATGGCCGGGGGGTCGCGGCCGGAAGGGTAAAAAAGGGTCAAGTGTCCATCTCTGTGTATTATCCCTTATCCAAATGTTCCAATGAAGTTAATCACTTGAAATGAATCCATTTGAAAACTTGTCTACTGACATGCTCACCACATCAGAGTGATTGTTTCAAATGAGATAACTTCTTAGAATGAGCAACTGTCCCTAACTATTGTGATGATTTGGAACAGAGACTGAGCAAATACTCGACACAAATTCCCTCCCACAAAAGCTTCTTCCAAAGGGACTCTTAAATAGATGGTCTAAATTAAATTGCTATGAGAGGGACTTTAAGTTTTTGTTGAAATGATCTCAGACTGAAATATTTTCTCTTGTAAAAAAAAAAAAAAAAACAAGTAGAAGAGCATTTGCTGACCTTACTCCCTCTTATTAATTATAATGACAGCATCCAGAGATCACTAAGAGCAGAATGAGCTTACTTAAATGCTCACATCAGTTGGCTTTCGTTTTTTCTCGCTTGCAACTCACAGCCTGAATTCTTTTAACCTCCATATAGAGAATACCCATAATGGTCTTGAAAGCGCCTGCTCCCTGCTCAACAAACCAGTTAATTATTCATGAGCCTTGGTGCAAGAGAGAAAGTTAATTTTCTGCAATCATTAGAGGGGTGTTCTGTGTGGGTCCAACTGAAGAAGAGAGACAATATACAACTGCAAGCTCAATTGTCAATCTTTAAACACTTTAGTTGTTAGCTGGAGAAAGAACATCTTACCTGACATAGTTGATTAATTAACACATTCAAAGCAATATAATCAACATTTGCACATATTTGTTATATTCCAACAGCAAACAGCAGACTGTGTGAAACTGAAAAATTAATTGGTAAAAATCTACTTCTTAGTAATAGCAACATAAGTCAATGATGGCAGATTAAATTACAATAAGTGAGAAGAGAGGTGTTCTTCAGGGTGTTTCCAGGGGTGTTGAAGTTGGGGGAAAAGTTGGGAAGGGTTACCAGTGCTTGGCAGTGGGAGGTCCTAGCCTTTCTTTTTTTTTTTTTAAATTTTGAAAAGTTTTCTTTAATTTAAATTTGTCAGTGTAAAAACAACAACATCATAATTATTCAGTTAAAATAAAGTTTGCGGAGAAAGTGGCAGCTATAAATAGGCGAGTGTGTCACAGATGCTGCTAGTCTGTGTGTCACTGCCTGAGGTGAACTGGAGAGCGTTCTTCATTCACCCTGATGTTAAATTAGCATTTTGTTTACTAGAGTGTGTCGATAAGAGCTCAATTGTACCGACTAATACATATCCTTTTGACACCAGGTACATGTTAATTTGTTTTGTTGCTGTATTTTGTTAATTCGACTTAATTGCCAGTTCACTGTCAGTTGCGTCACGGTCAAGTGTGTCCCGGAACACTTCAGGAACACTCAGGAAGTAAACAAATCCAAACCAGTCATGTCCCACGTTGATCATTTTATGAAAAAAAAAAAACAATGTCAAGGAGTCAAGGAGGGTTGAACTTCACAATAATAACTCCAGTGTATTCAACAAAAAAAGCAAGGCTCAAAATAAGTTTTGGAATGTTTAGGACCAATTCTTTTTCTGGTTAGTCACGGGTTTTTTCATGTTTTTATTAGTCCAACCGGCTAATGTGGGCCGACTCATAATGTACGACAACCGTTCAGTCAAAAAAGTGCAACGACTCTCCTCTTCGTCCTCCTCGCTTGCATCTCCTCCGATCCAGCGAGCCGCGCGATGCATTCATTAACCCCGGAAACAACACAACTCCGCAAAACATAAATTCGACCACAACACAGATAACCCAATTTGTTACACTAGTTCTGTAATATATTCCTTTTCTAAGCTTGCCACCCCCCTGGCTGTTGCGTTTACTAAATAAAAAATAAAATTACATAACGAACATTACCGCTACCTTTGTGAGATTCGCCCTGCGGTTGTCTACGTGCCGACTGAAGACGTCACGTCACTGTTTTGTGGCTTTCAAAATTGGATTGTGGTGAAAAGTTATTCGGAGTAAAACACGTTTTATTAAGAAATACTTCACATTATGTATATTCCATACAATCTTGCAGCGTGAGTGAACCACAAAATTGTTGCCAGTTTGGCAGGAGAAACGCAAACTTCCCGCTGATTTTGTTTCATAAGATAGGCAGCGGCTTCTTCTCAGGTGGAAGCGACGTATGAGATGCCTCGCAAAAGTAACAGTAATGTACTTTATTTTATTTTTTATTTAGTAACTCAGCCTATCCCAACTGTCTTCGGGCAGTAGGCGGGGGACACCCTGAATTGGTTGCCAGCCAATCGCAGGTCACACAGAGACAAACAAACATCCACACTCACAATCACACCTCTGGCAATATCCACACAGGGAGGCCGGAGCTGGGATCGAACCCACGACCTCAGAGGCAGACATGTTAACCAGTCGACCACCGTGCCGCCCTATATATATATATATATATATATATATGTTATTTACTGGTACCTTTTAAGTATTATACTGCATTTATTTATTTTTGGGCAGGAAAGCCACTGTAGCATATGGCACAATTTGGACATTTAATTCAGTGATACTTTCATGTCTACCCAGTGTACAGGTGTCAAACTCAAGGCCCGAGGGCCGGATGCGGTGCACCATAACACCTTATGTGGGCCTTTAAATAACATCGAGTGGGCTTCATATTTCATGCTAAAAAGATTTATTCTTTTATCCCCTTTTTTATTTTTATTAATAATCTATTTGTTTCAATTTTGTTCATTTGAATTTTTTATTAACAATTACAAGCATTTTTCTTCAAACTCTTTTTTAACATAAAGTGAACAGTAGTTGAATACTTCATATTTGTGCGCCACAAATCACGAGGACTTCTGATTTCAAAATTAATTCACTGTTAACAATATATGTCACAAACAATTGCCAGGGAAATCTGGTCTATGCACAACCTACTTTAGGCAAAACATGCAAGAGCACTTCCTCCTCGCACAGGTGAATGGCCAAAGGCACCATTGCATGGCAACCGTGGGACCTAGAAAGATCTATGATGACGTAGCTGTTCCGAGTACATTCATCATCATATTTGTGTCAATAAAAGATATCCATGTATTTAACATTTGTCCAAAGACACAAACCAAAAAGTATATCTTTACGTTTTTTTTGGTGTTTTTTTTAAGTGTGTGTGTGGCGGCTGGCAGCAGGGCTGTGTTTCGTGTGGGGGGGGAAGTTCAGGAAGTTTTAGTATGAGGGCCCACAATTTGTTGCTATGGCCTGCCCCTGGGTGTAACCGTATCACCATTAAAATGTTACTTTTTCTTTTTTTGCAAGCATAAATAGCAATAAATGCTTGTTCAATTCAGACACCATAGAATGCTATTAACCATCACAAACGTTGAATGTTTTGTTCCAATAATCATTGAACTCAAAACATCAGGCTTTTTTTCACTTCTCTCATCGTTATTGCTGGCCATTCATTACATCGGGGCAGCCAAACCCACTAAACAATTTTCATTTGCAAATGTTTGCTCGTCCACAGGCGCAGATAGCAATAAGATTTGCATATTTTGAATTGGGGCCCCAATGTTTCTGATGAGGAATTCATTATTTACTGGACTTCTGCCTGTTTTACAGGCTGATTAGAAATCCAGGGAAGGTTGTATAATAACAACAACATTAAAGCCAATATAGCTGTTTTATAAGCAGCCATGTTTTATGACTCTTCTCCTAATTGCTGGTGTGATTAGTGAGGTGCATGTGCCCTTCTGGTTTCTGTCTCTGGTGTTCGACCTGAGGTCCTGCCGAGTTGAAGACAAGAGAACAGCATATGTGAAGCTGATCGTTGAAGGAGGATACGTGTGTTATCCACATCCCACTTTCTCTGCCCTTCACAGACTTTTTTTCTCCTGTCATCCAAAGAAATTTACTTTTGAAGCAATCACTGTGCCTTATCCCCCACTAATGAAGAATAAGAATGAGCGTGAATAATAGAAGGTGTGCAATAAACAACAAAATATTATCTGATTTGCATTGGGCATTTTATTAAAGTTTGCTGGTCTATCAATCGCCATCCATCTTCAGCCTGGGTACCCATCCGCCATCCGTCTATCCGTCTAGTTTTCAAGCCAGACCAAATTGTAATCGGTCAGTCCATCTATTATCTTAACCGCGGTTCCTTTATCGCTTCCGTCGGTAAACGTCTCCGGTCCATCTGTCCGTCTATCCCCAAAAAATAAACACGTCATAGCGGAACAGATTGTGCACTATCATGCAGACTTTATTAGTGTGTCCATGTCATTCAGCCCAAAGAACTTTACAAAGCCTCACATGCACTTATTTAATCTTCAACTTAAAATGCCAAAAAGTTTACAAGTTTAAAATGGCTTACTTTAAGCAGGATCCAGCTCTGGATTGAGGCCAAGGGTAGAATCCAATGCAAGTCGGTTATTGCACCTCTTGGTGCCGTACATGTGAAAAAAATAAATAAAATAAATTATATATATGAATTATTGACAAAAATAGATCCTTTGGTCAAAAATGGCTGCAACCGTACAGTTAATTAGCCTTCATGAGCATGTTAACTGGAGTACTCCTCAGTAAATAGTTTCTCATCACTGCCACACTGCATGAAACTATTGTGATTCCTAACTTGAAGCATAGAGACACATCTGAACCCAAAAAGAATAACACCCGGAAAGCGGCTTGATTAGAGCTGCGAAGGCAAACCATTTACACATTTTCTTCTGTAGACAATGTCAGGTCCTTGGCGGATGTTACACTTCTAAGGTTCAGAATAGCCCGAGAATGTCTCCTGGAAGACGTGTATTAGTGTTTAAAAAGCTGCACCTTTTAACTGCATGCAGACATTGTAAAACACATTCAGTGGGAATCAGGTCACTGTTTGATTTCACCATTCACATAATGCCCTGCAGTTTGTCCCAAATTGCAGAAACTAATTGTTTTGCTTTGCCACAGCCCAATTGTGTTTCCTAGCATAGACAGTTTAGAAAAAACGTTAGGTTCATGTTCAAAAGTTCATGTCAAATCCCGGCTGCGAGTTTCTAAACGGTAGCAGAGGGCTCTTGAAGTGCATTTCTGTATGTACTATGATCAATACTTGATGAGTGTAGTTGATACCCAATTGATACTTGATATAATATCGATATATTGATACCAAGGATCAGATAAACCAATGACTATTTCAAAGTCTTGCGCTGATCAGCTTTCCAGTGTTTCCCTCTGTCTCCTTTTCTGTCGTGCTTTGATGTGTCAGTGGAGACCGTCGGGGATCGGGCAGGCAGCCATGTCCATCTGCCCCATCCATCAAGCATTGGGCTGGGTGGCACACAGAGTGTGATGGGTAACAGAGAAGTGGCAGATGTTTTGCAGGAACTCGTATGTGTTCAAACCCACGAGGGACGTCATTATGAGGAGGACAGAGAAACATGTAGCTGATTAGCAGCTTATTAAGTCAAGGACACTGACTCACAGTAACACACAGTGCTTCATTTTGCTCTGGAATGTTGATGGGTTGCTAATGCTTGTTGCTAAAGCAGCAGCAAGGACTACATATGCACTCCCCTATAAAAGTATTGGAAAAGTGAGGCCAATTTCTTCATGGTGTACATTGAAAACTTTTGGATTTGACATCAAATGAGAGATATGAGACAAGAGATCAACATTTCAGCTTTTATTTCCAAGAAGAAGATATAGCACCTTTTTTTTCCTTGTTTTAATCCCCAGATTTTTCATCTGAGAAAAAGTATTCAATCTCGTGGAATGTTGATGGGTTGCTAATGCTTGTTGCTAAAGCAGCAGCAAGGACTACATGTGCACTCCCCTATAAAAGTATTGGAAAAGTAAGGCCAATTTCTTCATGGTGTACATTGAAAACATTTGGATTTGACATCAAATGAGAGGTATGAGACAAGAGATCAACATTTCAGTTTTTATTTCCAAGAAGAAGATATAGCATCTTTTTTTCCCCTCTTTTAATCCCCAGATTTTTCATCTGAGAAAAAGTATTCAACCTTGTGGAATGTTGATGGGTTGCTAATGCTTGTTGCTAAAGCAGCAGCAAGGACTACATGTGCACTCCCCTATAAAAGTATTGGAAAAGTAAGGCCAATTTCTTCATGGTGTACATTGAAAACATTTGGATTTGACATCAAATGAGAGGTATGAGACAAGAGATCAACATTTCAGTTTTTCTGAAATTTCAGTTCAACTTCCTGTAAGACACTTCCGGTTTTGCTATTTGCTACAAGGGGTTTGTTTCACGGAGCATTTGCTTCTTTCCAGAGCTGGGCACTTGACTCTTTTTTGCCCGTCCGGCCGCGACCCTCCACCCTTGACATGGGTACCCTTCCGGCCGCGACCCCACGGCCATATTCGTAAACAGTGTCGGCCCCTGACTCTGTTCTGACCTACGCACCCCCCCCCAAAAAAAAATGTGCACGATGCCCCCGCGGGAGAGATGCTAACAGAAGAGGTTTATTTAAAGACAATTAGCTGACTAACTTACTATTCAAACCCGCTGCGGACACGCTTCAAACGCGGCACTTGCTCACGTACTTACCTATGTAGTGTATGGACCTACTTTTCCAGGCGTAGTTATTCGCCCTGTGTTTCCTCAGTGCACCGCGACGTGCGTGGCATGATATAATTTCAAGTGTTATCAGTGATTCAACTCGTCTGTCAATGAATGCCGTTTACACAATAAAAAGAAGCTGAGCTACGAGACTTCTCCAAGTTATTAAGTTGTGAAAGACACAACAACCCAGCTGCGTATACTTACTTCCATTGCGAGCCATGGGGTTGGTTTTGTTGTATTATATAATTATTTGGGTCCAACAGACAAATCTGCAAGCAACAAGTGACCTATTTTCCACACTCCCCTCCTTCACACTTCTCTGCCATCAAAATAAAAGCATGCCAGCAAACCACTACACAGCAGGTTTGCTACGGCGTATTTCCGGAAGTAGGGAATTGCATGATGTGTCAGTGTCATACTTGAGTGCTGCGCGCAGCTTGATTTTCCTCCCGGACACAATTTGTTTTGAAAGAAGCCTAAATAGAAGCCTTTCACAGAGTAGGCTGAGATGAAATTTGGCCGCCTCGCGACACACGTCACACGCATGAGGGCCGATTAGTGGGCTGGACTAAAATCCACTGCCGGCCATGCTTAGTCCAGCCATTTTTTTAAATTTGTCACCCCCCTACCCCACTGCCCCAAAAATGGGCATCCGGCCGGGCCGTAGGGTCCGACCGGCCCCGGGACGGACTGCCCAGCTCTGCTCCTTTCACGTTGTGGACAAAGAGCACTGCGCTGCAACACTGCTTTGAAGTGCTTTGAACTTTGTGCTTATAAGTTTGCATTGCAAACAACCACTAGAGATAATTTCGACCCGTGCCAAGTGTCACAAGAACATCAGGTATGCTTTTTATGTATGTGGAATACATAGCACTTTAGTATTCATCAACCTCTGTTTATTAGAACTGATTGTTGCAATATTTTGGATTTTATAGACAGTACGCCTTTTTGCCAGTAAGATGTTGTGAGCGCCTCAGGAGAGGTAGGCGTTATACTCATGAAATTCAAAATATAAAAAAAAAGTCCCCAAAAGACAGGGTGGGTCATGAGGTGGTATCACAGCCCACGAAACAAAGGCCGTCAGGCGGTCGCCCCGGAGGCCCGAAGAGCGGAACCTGAAGGGGCCAATCAGGCGGTCGTCCTGGAGGCCTGAAAAGCGACAGCAGGGCACTTGCCGCCACGACGGGACTGGAAAGTGGCCGCTGCGCTGGCGCCACCACGACGGGACTGGAAGGCGGCAGCAGGGATCTCGCCACCACGACGGGACTGGAAGGCGGACGCTGCGCTGGTGTCGCCAGAACAGAGGGCGGCCGCAGGTCGGGCGCCGCCGGGACAGGAACGGAGGGCGCCCGCAGGCCGGGCACCGCCGGAACAGGAACTGAAAGCGGCCGCAGGCCGGGCGCGGCCGGAACAGGAACTGAAAGCGACCTCAGGCTGGGCACAGCCGGAACAGGAACAGAAAGCGTCCGCAGGCTGGGCGCCACCGGAACAGGAACAGAAGGCGGGTCTCGCGCTGCCGGAACGTGAACAGGCTCAGGTGGAGGTCACGGGGCTTGCACCACCAGAACGGGAACAGGCTCGGGTGGAGCCCGCGGGGCTCACGCCACCAGAACGGGAACAGGCTTCGGTGATGGCTGTGGCACTCGTGCCGCCGGAACGGGAACAGGCTTCAGTGGCGACAGCGCGGCTTGCATCACCAAAAAGGGAAAGAGGTTGGGTGGCGGCCGCAAGGCTCGCGCCACCGGAACGGGACTAGGTCCAGGTGGCGGGAGCAGGGCTCGCGCCGCCCGAACGGAAACAGGCTCAGGTGGAGGCTGCGGGGCTCGCGCCGCCAGGATGGGAACAGGCTCGGGTGACGGCTGTGGCTGGAGGAGGGGAGACTATCTTGCAGACATTAAGTTGTGTTCAAGTGTCCAAAAATGCTCCTTCATGGATGCAATGGTCACAGTGTTAAGGACCAGCATCTCATCATGAAAGCAAAAGGTAGGTGGTGATGCCTGTCCTGCTGGGTCCATATTGGGGTTGGTTCGTTCTGTCATGGTATCATGGAGGACGGACCCAAACGCAGGAGGCAAAATGGTGAGCAATGTATTTAATTTAAAACGAGGCACACCTGGACAAGACACAGAGGATAGGAGGAAGCTGGTTGGCTAACACAAGGGACCGGGATGACAAGCACAGGGGGACTCAATAACTTAACAAGAAACAGACAAAGGAACACAAGGGAAAACATTAAACTACAGTCAAAAACCAAACTCAAAACACAGACCATGACAGATTGATTGCAATTTTGATGACATGGATTGACGTCCCATTCGTGTGGTTCCCATGCAGTGAGACATTTTAGGTTTGGCTGGCTCCTACGTTTGAAGCTAAATAACAACCACTTTTAACAAAACGCGACCAAATGTATTACTCAGAGCCTCAGAGCTTTTGACAGTTGACTGTCAGAGACTGTCAGAGGCTCAGAGCTTTTGAGATTGCTCATTACCTCACATCTGATGTGACAGAGTTCAGAAAGTAGTTAAACATGTGACTCTACCTTGTCACTGGCCTAATTTTTATGTCATCCTCCTACTCTGCTACATTAGCAGGTCTCAGGATTGAACTGTTTTCTTTTCTAAGATCCAACACACTTGTTGCAGCTTAGAAGAGAAAACAGTTCAATCCTGATTCCTGCTGATGTTCCCACATTTTAAAGTCTGTACCTTTCGAAAGAAAGTGGAATCGCGCAGTTTCCATGTCAGCAAAACACCAGTTTCGGTTCTAACTTGAAATCGCGCATCTAATTCACGCAAAGGCTCATGGGGCGTAGGAATAAGGTGGATAAACTCAGTGTCAGATTTGTGTTTTGCCTGCGAAGACTACATTTAGAGGCATAACCAACATGAAAACGGGGAGAAATAGATGCCTTACAATTTCAAAGATAATTTGCTTTGTAGCAAGTAGTAATTACTGTTTAATATGTGATTCAAGGTGATGCAGACGTGCAGTTTTAGGACCTACAAAAATAAAATAGTCTAGCGTTTCGTAAACTCAGTTTACTCTGTGGGTGTCAACTACTTCCACGGTCTCAGAACTTGTGCTATACCCTACATTAGGGTCAGTAAAAAAAATATTAAATTATGAGTGCATTGCAATACTGAATTGCAAACTGAATCGAATTGAATGGCTGTGTTCAAATGCAAGGATGTTTGACCATACAGTTCGTGGAAAAGCAGTAATTTACGACGATCGTACAAACACCCAAAGTATGATCTGCAAACCAACACGAAAACATGTCAGAAGTCGCGACTGGCTGGCAACCAGTTCAGGGTGTACCCCGCCTACTGCACGATGACAGCTGGGATAGGCTCCAGCGCACTCGCGACTCTTCTGAGGATAAGCGGTATAGATAATGGATGGATGGATACTCTGGAACTAGATTACTGCATATTACAATGCACATTGTCATGGGATCTGAAAGTGCAACATGTTTTTACAACTGACAAAGTATTCACAGTCACCATGGCAATGTGAGAGAGAGAATGTGAGATTTTCTTTATCAGGCGAAAATACTTTGTAACTGCTATTTCCTTGGCTAAAGAGGCTATGATGTTGCTTACTGCTTTACAGCATTTCCACAAACATACATTTTTCAAATTTGTCACCTTTTTTACGAAACAATGTATAAACCATATACAGGTAGTAGTGTGAAATTTGGTACTGATGGGAAATAAATTGACCTGAACGGAGGTCTTTGCTCGGCTGAGCACCATTCCAGCGCAGGTAACCCAATATCACCTCAATATCACCAGATTCTTTAAAATTAACATCTGCTCTGTTTTTAACCCTCCCTTAAATGCACCAAAAGCAGTAAACAACATTTTTGCATTGTCAAGGACAGTTTTCCTATGTAAAAACAAGTCTGAGATAAATAAGACTCATGGTCACACAGTTATGCTAAGTAAATAAATAAGCAGCTTGCAAAGGTGATGTGAGGATTTCTGAACGTGAATAGTGCACCAAAGGAAAGACTTTAGTCCTGAGTCGCGAGAATGGCTCAATTCGAAATATTGAAAATCTCATCTGTTTTCCCCTATAGCTGGATGCCCTCAATTGTCCTGTCTTTCCTCTGAACAATAGGCCCCGCCATGCATTGTAGTAGAAGTGGATTTACTGCAAATCACATCAGCCATGTTTTTTTCCCCCAATTTTTCTTCCACTCCTCCATACAGCTTCAGCCTGTTATCACCTACGAGTTCAGTATTGTATAACGTGCCGCACCATAAATTACAATGATATGTCTGCCTGTTATTTGATTTGAGTTGTCAGACCAATAAATGGGCCTGAGGTTATAAGCAAGGCAAACACTAAAGGATGTGTGTGCCGCTTAATGTGCCTCAAGATGATTTCACTGCATTATAAATGTTCCACTCCACAACTGTTTTTTTTTTTCTGAAAACAAACAACCAAAAGTTATTCCTCTAAATATTTTGTGTGCATGATGAATTGAGATAAGCATATAAAAAGCAAATATTTATCAACTGACAGAGTAGCAAGCGGTTTGGAGAGGCAGCGCTTTTAGGATAATGGATTTATATTACAGCTGAAGTCTTATTTTTCTCATTATGGACATAACTTTTACTGCTGCCCAAAAATATAAAACAAAACAAAAAAATCATCTAAGGCTGACAGGACCGGAAACACGGAAAGTCAGATCACTATAGAAGTACAGTAACACCCTTTGATTTCAAGTGATACATTTTTCATCAATGCAATCACACCTTCAGACATCACACACAACCTTGCAAAGTACTGAAAGATCCTGTCTGGATGTCTCATCTTGATTTAGGACAAAGTAGAACCAGAAATGCAAGCGGGAAACATATTTAAAATAACAGTTTTGATACTTTGTGTCGTATTGCGTGTGGAACAATGCAGTCGATGGTAGGGATAGGAAGAATTACTGCTATTCTTGATTACGGATAAAATATGTCAATAAACGTAAGATGACAGACAAGTCACATCGTTCTCACACTTAATATTGTGTTACATGTTTATTTTTTTTATTGTGGAACAGCAGAGTATTGAATAGACTAGCGATTCATTTCTTCAAATAGCATCACAATCAATAAAAAACATGGCAAGACAGCTTTATTTATGTAGCACAATTCATACACAATATAATACAATGGGCAGAGCTGGGCATTTTATAAGAAATGGAAAAATATAGTATCCGTCTATGGGTCTGTCCACCTCTAATTATAAATGGCCATTGGTCAGAGTCAGAATCACAGGGTAAACGTTCATACACTGTGTAATTGGCAACTACAACATTTTATTCTGCATTTACCAATAATTTGATTCTAATACTTGTGTTTAAGATTGTTGAATTTGTAATTACTGTCAATTATCAAATCTTAGGGTTTCGCAAGTCTCAGACAAATATTTTGTGACAAACACAGAAATGGATTAAGTCTAATCTTTGACTCAGAATTTTAGTTGCAGGTTACTGTATCACATAGGGTGTTGCTTTATTCCCATTTTAAATGCATTGTTGGCAGATGCACATCTTAATGATGAGTGGTTATCAAGTCTACATCAATTCTCAAAGAAACAGTGTGACATTTTACAATACCAGAGAAGATGCATCCATAGTATATGTGCTAGCTCATCACTCTGCAGAATCTATAGGGCTGGGCCTAGCCACTCTTGAGAGGAAACTGATTTTTAACTCATGTATCCACAATCTTGTTCTTCAGTTAACTCTAGTGAAACTTGTGACCTTAGCTGAAGGCAGGTCAATAGTGACCAGAAAATTAAGAGCTTTGTCTTTTAGGTCCGCACGCTCTCCCTCCTACAAAAGACGTCTGTCGATTTGCGTTCCATTTCCTGCCATTTGGGAATAAAGCCAGACATACTTCTCCTTTTGAGGTAGGACTTCAACCCAGAGGCTCCAAGCTACCCTTTACTTGGATATGGAGGTGCTGCTCCTCATCCCCAGAGCTTCACACTCATCTGTGAACCAACCTAGCAAATTATTAGGGCCACGTAACTGGCAAATTTCAGAAATTAGATCCTCAGGCCACCAAACTGGAGTTTTTTTTACACATTAAATTCACATTTGGTCCATGAAGATAGCAGACAGAACCAGTGACAATTTAGTGGCGGAGCTAGACTTTTAACCTTGGCGGGGCCATGGCTATCTCAGGGGGTCTGCAAAACAACAACAAAACAAATCTACAAACACAAATTACTTTTCAGAAAATGCTGATAAACATATAAATATAAAATGCATATATAAATCATTATATGTTCTCTATGAAATATGGGGGGAAATGTGGGGGGGAAAAAAAATCAGAGAATAATCGGAAAATACCCAAAAATCAATTATCTGGCCTGGCACCTGGAGGGGGGAGGGGTCCAAGCTTTTTTCATTTTTTTTCATTTTCATATTTTCAGGGTGGCACCCTTGGAGGAATCCAATGTCCATGTGGAAGGGGTTCAATGTGAATTATGCAAATTAAAATCTAAATGGTATTTTTCATAACTAAGCATCAATGGCTGGAATAGGACACAAAGCTATTTTTTAAAATGGATTCAACCCCTATGCCCTCCTCAGATGTATTACTCTCTGGACATTTTTCCAGTACAAAATACATTCACAAACACATACAAAAATTTTATTGTTCAACATATATAATGTTTCTGCTTTTTTCATTAATTATTTAAACCATTTAAAACATTCATTCTTTTGAGGGACCTGATGCGTGAGTAGTAAGAGAGGTGTGTCAGTAAAAACGTGGCATTTACAGCAAAACATGTTATAGATATAGAGCACAGTGTAGAGCCATACGTTACCTCCAGAACTTCATAATGTAATATTAAATATTATATGACGACTGATGGGAGCACGCAGTGTTGGTTCACTGAGGTGAATATAACAGGGTTTCGTTGAGCGGAACGGAGGAGGGGCTTCTCGTCCGCCGACATAAAAAAAAGTTTGATCATCGCTAGTCAATCTGGTGACCTGTGGTTTTGTTGGCTGTTAAATCTCAATTCATATTCTCCAAGCATGCTACTTTTTTAGGTCGCCTGGTCGCTAAAGGAAAGAGGTTGTGTTATATACCTTTGGCGAGTCCTGACAGACTCCAGCGGCTGAATGATTGTCCCATATTGTGTTTATTTCATCAATCACCACACTCTGTCTGTTCTTTTACTTTATTTGACAGTGTCTGCTTGTGCTGTGAATGTGTCATCCCCCGTCTTTTTCTGCACCTCGTTACTGCGTACTTACCTCACCTAGTCACGTTCATCCCATTTCTTCTAGTTTACCTTTCTCACTATCTGTACTCCCAACCCCTCATGTCTCTTGTGCTTCCCAACCTCTGTGGTGGCAGTCTGATGAGGCAAGGTCCCATCCTCAGCAGCTGCAGGCCCGCGTGCCAGCTCCTCAGCAATGGCAGAACTCCGTCCTTGTGCCTTGGCAGTGCCAGGCCCCCTTCCTGGTGCCTTGGCAACTGCAGACTCCCATGCCGGCTCCTCGGCAGTGCCAGGATCCCTTCCCGGCGCCTCAGCAAATGCAGGCCCCCGTCCCGGCTCCTCTGCACCACCAGGCTTCAACCCTGCTCTGGCGGCGCAAGGCCTTCGGCTGTCCTCTGACTCTGCCCCGGCGGCGCAAGCTCTGCGGCTTCCCTCCGATTCTGCTACGTCGGTGCAAGGCCTTCGGCTGCCCTCTGACTCTACTATGGTGGTGCAAGCTCTGCGGCCTCCTTCGGATTCTGCTACGGCGGTGCAAGCTCTGCAGCTGCACTTGAACTCTGCTACGGCGGCACAAGTTCTGTGGCCTCCCTCCGATTTGCTAGGGTGGCGCAAGGCCTGAGGCTGCTCGTACGCCCTGTGTGGCCCTCGGACTGGCCCCGTCAAGAACCTCTCTTCTGGCCTTCACCACGTCCACCAGATTGGCTCCGACAACAATCTCTCATCTGGCCTCCGGGTGACCCACCTGACTGACCCCTTCAAGATCCTCTTGTCTGGCCTTCGGGACGGCCACTGGATTGGCCCCGCCAAGAACCTCTCGTCCGGCCTCTGGGTCGCCCACCAGACTGGTCCTACCAAGACCCTCTCGTCTGGCCTCCTGGACACCCACCGGACTGGTTCTGGCCTTCTGCGTTCTATTGTTGATTTTGTTTTCCTCGTGATTCTTTAATATGTGTCTGTCCCTTTAGGTTATTGTGTCCACCTGTGTCCACCTGTGCGCATTTACCAGACACTTGCAGTTACCAGACACCTGAGTTACTCAATCAGCTCCCTCTAACACTTGGTGTCTTGTCCAGGTGTTCCTCGTTTCATCAGTTTCTATGTAGTTCCTTTCTTTCCTTCAGTCTTTGTTGGTTCATTGTTTTTGTCGCCTGTTTGTTTGCTGTCTTAGCCCAAATCGAGTAGGTTTTGTCCACCTGTGCTCGTTTACCCGGTCCTTAGTGTTACCCAGTCAGCTACCTCTATACACCTTGTGTCTTGTCCAGTGTCTCGTCTGTTTGTTAGGGCTGTCAATGGATTAAAAACATTGAGGGATTAATTAATTATGATCTGTAATTAATTGATATAATTAATCTTTGTTAATCTCACTTAAAAATCGCTGAGAAAAGCCCCAAAGCCCCCCGTCGTCTGTATGCATGTATCTGTATTTATGGTGTATATCTTTTTTTTTTAATTACCCAGTCATTTGTCACCTTGAGGAACTGTTTTTCACATTTACCAGCCAAGTCCTGGTTTCTGTTTTCACAACAATCAGTGCAAAATGATTTGAAGTTCCACTCACCATCAATAGTGTCCAGTCACCCCCCAATAACCGTGGTTGCGAGTTGAGATCCAGTGATCTGCGGTAATTTGTCCGAATACACCACCGTAACATCAAGCTTGTTTTTCTTTTCACCGTCATACATCTTGCTGATTATAGTCATCACCTGCACTGTGTTTTGTATGATGGGTCATTGGACGCTGTTTGAAACACCTCAGTTAAATCCCTTGTCTTTAACTATGTTGATCGGCCGACAGTTCATTGCTATTCACTTGGCAAGGACATTTCGTCAGCCCGTTGGTCGCAAACTTGCTCATATGCGGGCTGTTCTCGAGTTTAGTTTGGCAAATAACGTTGCAATGGCTCGCTGCATTAGCGTTTTCGTTGCTATCATTAGCTGTGGCGGATGGTTACTTTGCTTTAGGCTTGAACTGCTTCTTTCGTAAGCAAAATCCTTCTTACATCCATCCATCCATCCCTCCATTATCGATACCACTTAATCCTAACGAGGGTCGCGGGGTTGCTGGAGCCTATCCCAGCTGTCTTCAGGCAGTAGGCGGGGTACACCCTGAACTGGTTGCCAGCCAATCGCAGCGCACACAGAGAAAAACAAACATACACACTCACAATCACACCTCGGGGCAATTTAGAGTGTTCAATTAACCAACCATGCATGTTTTGGGAATGTGGGAGGAATCTGGAGTACCCTGAGAAAACCCATGTAGGCACGGGGAGAACATGCAAACTCCACACAGGAAGACCGCAGCCAGAATCGAACCCATGACCTCTGAACTCTGAGACGGACATGCTAACCAGTCAACCACCGTGCCGCCCGTCCGTCCTTCTAACAAAGAAGGCATATCACTCTGCTGTCAGGGTGTTTTTTTCATTTTCCATTCATCAGACCAACAATTCTCACATGGTCCTCCACTTCACGTCTTATCTCTGCTCCTGAACTTGCCCTCCCTAAACCCAGTTGAAGACACATTTCTTTTCTCTGGCTTTTGATCAGACCCGAATTTTTCGGTGTGTGTGTGTGGGTGTGTGTGTGTGTGTGTGTGTGTGTGTATATATATATATATATATATATATATATATATATATATATATATATATATATATATATATATATATATATATATATATATATATATATATATATATATATATATATATATATGTGTGTGTGTGTATATATATCCATCCATCCCTTATCTATACTGCTTATCCTAACAAGGGTCGCAGGCGTGCTGGAGCCTATCCCAGCTGTCTTCGGGGAGTAGGCGGAGGACCCCCTCTATTGGTTGCCAGCCAATCGCAGGGCACACAGAGACAAACAAACATCCACACTCACAATCACACCTAATTGCCAGGGGCAATTTACAGTGTCCAATCAACTTACCATGCATGAGGAAACCGGAGTACCCGGAGAAAACTCACGCAGGCACGGGGAGAACATGCAAACTTCACACAGGGAGTTGGAGCAGGGATCGAACTCACGACCTCTGAACTGTGAGGCTGACGTGCTAACCAGTCGACCACCGTGCCGCCGTGTATATATACATATATATATATATATTTCTTTTTGAGCTTGCGATAAGTCAGGAGGAAAAAACCTTGAATATATGTATATATGAACAGGAGGTACTCGAGAGCTTCACTGTACCTGTTTGTAATCACACCTCTTTGCCTCATGGCCAACCTGTCCTTTGCATTATCTGTAACAAGCTAGGAGGGTGGACTTGCAATTCTCTTTTGGCTGACAACTTGTTGTTCCCAGTTGCTTTATGCCTGCCTTCAGCTGACAGCTTTGCTTCCCGTTCTTTTGGCTTTTCCTCACATCCTTTCTGCACATGTCAGGTCCAGTTTAGCACTTGAAGGCAGGATGTGTCAAAATCACAGCTCATTCTCTCTCCACAGGCAGTCCCGCTCCCAAGGTGAGTCAGAGCTCGTCAGCACTATAGAGACATAACCCCTCATCACATGGCATTGGTAGACAGCCAGCTGTTAATAACCTAGTCGTGTTTTCATCTCATCTGCAGTAGCACAAGTATTTACAACAAAGTGTGAGGAGAAGGAAAGTATGCAAGGTGTGAATGAGCTTAATGGTCTAAGTGGGACATGTACTTGTGACATGCAGCGATTATGACACAACACACACGAAATACAAAACAAAAACTAGGTGAATAAATACTGTATATATAACTGATATTTCCCATATGCTATGGAGATCATTACAAATAAGATTGATGGGTTTACGGTCAGGGCTTCCACACGCAAGTCATCTAACCATGCTTTTATGGACATTGCTTTGAATGCTCAACAGGACTCGAAAAGGGCTTTCTGTGAACTAAGAAAGAATGCTGTTAAATGTAATGGAACTTTCAAAGCAGGGTTGGGCAACTCTGGTCCTTGAGGGCCATTATCCTGCATCTTTTAGATGGTCCCCTCCTCAAACACACCTGATTCAAATGATCAGGATCGCTATCAGGCTTCTGCAGAGCTTCATGATGATCTGGTAAATAAAATGGTACAACAAACGTGAATCCGGGTAAAAAACAAAAAACGTTATAATATGGTCACTAACACTCCAACATGTAGCAGACAGCACAGAATGTGAAGTGTGCATGCAAGCAACACAAAAACTGGGGTGTTGTAGATATAACAATAAACGTGAAGACACATTTTTATTTAACTATTTTCAGGGTTCAAACTCTTTTCTTGAAATTATTTTCCAGGACTTTTCTGGAATTTTACCACTATTTCATATGTTAAAGTATAGTAGAATCAATGATCAATTGTCAGTTATCGCAACGTACACTAATAAATCCCACCCCCAAAAGTGTTATATTGTACAATTGTACCTCATATATATAGATTTTTTTAACCAGATTGCTCCAATGTTACTAAATACCATACCAAATTGGCTCAAAGAACCAAACGGCCTCCTGCAAATGCAAATCGAATCTCATCATTCACTAACAAAGAGACGTTCAAAGGGTTTGCAAATGTCACAACACTAATATAAGATCTCTCTTGGATGTATAATCTAAATCACCTACATTGCTAAGCAAATCGAGATGGAATACAGATGCTTCAGTCCGGGCACATACAGTACACTGTATTTCATTAGAGCTGAATCCTTAACGTTTCTCTCACTCACATATCTCCTGTTTTTGCTGTTGGACAATGGAGCAAGTATGAAATACTGAGTGAAATGTAACCCAGTAAGACTACCTGTTACCCGTTGCTATCTCAAAGCCGCCGTCATGTTCTCTGTGGCTCTACTGAAACCAGACATGTATTTAATCTCAGAGTACAAAAGTGTTGGCACGCCCACTACAGATCTCTGTCACTCAATAGAGGAGACACAGAATGGGAGAAAAACCTCACATTCGATATACAGCGCAACAGCTACACTAATGAAATGAAAGTCGCCAAGTCTGGCGCTCCTTTCGAGAAAATACATCTTTGCTTGCATCTGAAAAGTTTGTGCAACAAAGTTATATAGGAACAATAGGCAGCAGAACTGTTCTAAGGGAACATGCAATTTGATTGGTTGGCAGCATCACATAGGATGCTGTGCCAGGTAGAAGCAGAGATGAAGAAGAAAAGCACAGGTCAATGTTGCGCATTTGAGGCAGCGGTAAACAGACATACAGGACATGTCTGTTGAACCTGTTTGCGTTCAACAAAAAGGTATAGAGAATCAGAGGGAGCAAAAACAATTTCCGGGACAACTCAGGACATTCCAGGACATTTTACTTTCTTCTCCTTTTCCACAAAAAAAAATTGGTCAGTTATTCTCCAGGTTTTACGGGACACGTGAAAACCCTGATATTAGCGGTGTCCTACTGAAATGTGCCAACATAACAAGGCACCACAGTACTAATACAAAGTCCAGGAATAACTAACCATAACGCGAAATCAAGATCCGCTCATCGCGTATTGTGCAGAGTGGGCTTCGTATGTGATTAAAACCTGTCGCTGTAAATCCATATTTTAAATAGGTGTTCTGCTTTTGTCTGTGAAATGCACCTTTCGCCTTTCTTGTCTCATCACTGGGCCTTTTCCCTGTTGTAAAGAAACGTTTCCCGCCTGCCTGTGGGTTTAGTGCAGTATTAGCATTACATGGACAAGTCCTGACATGCGTCAGAAGACCGTCATAGACAGATGTAACAGAGAGAATCCGGTTACTTTTCAAAATAAAATATTTCTTATCCATCCATCATCCAAACCACTTATCCTCACAAGGGTCACGGGCGTGCTGTAGCCTATCCCAGCTGTCTTCGGGCATTAGGCGGGGGACACCCTGAATTTGTTGCCAGCCAATCGCAGGGCACACACAAATGAACAAACATTAACATTCACACTCACAATCACACCTAGGGGCAATTTAGAGTGTCCAATTAACCTACCATGCATATTTTTGAGATGTGGAAGGATGTTGGAGTACCCGGAGAAAACCTATGTATTATGTGGTAATGCAAAAAAAATGTAGAGCCATCATGATTTTTGTTTTATTTTCTGCATGTGGCCAAATGCATTTGACAAACATTATTTCCTGCTTTGTTTTGAATCCAGCTGGTACAGCATATGTTTGTGGGTATCTGGTTTCACAAATTCCTATGCATTTCTGGCCATGCCACTGACTTTGTAATTGTTTCTCTCCTTGGTAGAGTGAGTTCCTGACAGCTAGGAGCGAAGAGGACATTTTTGCTCATCTGGGTCTTGAGTACATTGAGCCTTGGCAGAGAAATGCGTAGGCATCCACTCCTCCTTGGATCTGTGACACTCGACGTCGCAGTTTGTCCCATCTGCTTTCATGTCTCACTTTTGATTGTTATACAGTAGTTTATTGATGATCCTATTAGTTGTTTTTTGGTTTAAATGCTTGTGTATGATTCATAATGTTGTTCATTCACTTTCACCAGGAAGCGAGTAAACACTCCCATTCATTCAACGTTTGCTTGTCTTAGTGTTGTAATGACACATACAATACAAAGGCGTTTGCATGCCTTCGAGGGAGACCGAAAGAAGCACAGAGGGAGGGAGTAGGCAGAAAGAGAAAGTGAGGTTGGGGGAGACAGGAAACAATGAAAAAGAGGGGCGAGGGCTTGTCGAGAAAAATGTTGCAATCACTCTCTCGGCAGGAAAGTGCTCAGCGTGAAGCAGAAGAAGGTCTTGTGGGAATTGAGTGGCGGGTAATGAGCTTCAGATAAAGAGCCTTCTATGTAGCCATTTAGCCTCCAATTCAGTCTGCGTCCACTGCAGATCATTTAGCTGGCATTCGATTATCCAAAGACTTCCTTCTCTCCTAAGCCAGTGAAACATCTCAATCACACGTTAGACCAAAATTAGTGTCAATCGGCTACAGTGGTAATCCAGAACGAACGTACTGTACATGTGAGGTGGTCGAACTTATTAACCACATTGGATATTGAATGCAACAGTGTTTTCTGCTTTTGTTAAGATAATTATTTCTGTAATGTTCTTCTTTATTAATTATCTATCTATCTATCTGTCTATCTGTCTATCTATCTATTACATACTATAGCTTTGTGTTGCAAGTTGCCTGCATTGAAGTGACCTGCAGTGTAAAAATGTTCTAAGATTCTAAGCAATATTTGAGAATGTAACCTGTGACGGAAGGTCACTGGATTAGATTCCGGTGACTCAATACATCTTGACCAAGGCATCTTCAATCATCCTTTCAGCTATGCTTTGATGGTGTAAATGAAGTAGTTACTTTTAAAACGTTTTAATCATTCAAATGTCTTAAATTTAACATTCCTCTCTTTAAAGTAGAGTGTGTGGCATTATGCAGAAACTTATCAAAAACACCCACTGTCCAAGATGTGGAAGATGAATGCATAATTTAATTGGTTCATAGATTACTAGATTGATTGCTTTGGCTGAGACACAAATGTTCTTGACAAAATCAAAATGTTCCTGACCAAACGTCAAATGTCAAAATGGGATGTTGTCATCTCTGTATTTAATAGCTTTCTGGAAACATCTCATTCAAAATGTAAGGTCTTGTAGAGTTTAAAATTGTGATTGATCGATTGTTTGATTTACAAATTTCAATGACATTCACAAGTCTCTGGAAAGCTCTATGTTTAGTGACTTCCAGACAGCCAATATTGTTAATGAATCACACATCTTTGGTAAGGTCGCCATCATTCACAACTTATATAGTACATGGTGAGCGTCCAGGCGATTAAAAAAAGGTCTTATGCGTGAACAGATGAATCAGGACCCAAGCAGAGCTGGACATTATACTACAAATTGAGCATCCGTTATTCGTCATCCGACATTTGCCTTTTTTTCCGGAGGTAAAAAAAAAAAAAAAGTAAATACTATAGGCCGGTCCGCCTCTAATTTTAAATGCCTAAACTTTCACTAACACTCCCCCCTCCCCTCACCCGCTGAATGATATTTGAACAGAAATAGTGACTCACAGTGCTCTGGAAGCCTGTTCAATGCCTGGTCCCTCACTCGAATCTGTCCCCAAGCAACAACAACTCCCTATTTTCTTACCTGCGCTCGCCGCTAAAAATAGACTAATGACGGACAACTGACGAATGGCGGAATAAATAAAGGGGCTTCCATCTATGCTTAGTCAGTCTGTATATTTAAAAAATATTCCCGTCATACGTCAATCGTCAGTAAAACGGGTGTCTGTCAGTGACAGATAGACGGACCGGTCTGTCACTGCCATAGCGGAGCGCCCAGCTCTGCCCCTAGGTTTGCAACCACATACTAACTCACAAATAGCGCTTCACAAAGCTCTGTTTCCAAACTAATTATTAGTGCATTCCTTTTCATATGAAATCTTATATATAACATTGCATGACATCAGCCCAAATCATTAAAGTCAGTGATTCACAATCCATGAGAGTTGTTTGGGACAGCCTTCATTAGTGCAATAAATTTCCCCTTGAAAGTTTTTATAGTTTTATATATTTATTAAAGTTAACTGTTAGTTTGTGGTATGAATATGTTGAACAAAATCTATTACCAATCACTGTCCAAATGTCTATTCATCCATGCCATTTTTCCAGATTTTCCAATTGCAAAACCACGTACCATTTTGTTTATTCATGGCTTTCAGTCAATCCTGTGCCCATTTTCTATGTAAATTATCGCCTTTAGCTTTCCAAAGACTGGCATGCACAACTATTTTTTCCCCCCAATTTTGATTTCTGGTGTCAGAGAACAAAGATGACTGGTGTTTGACAACATGATAAATTGCATGCAGTCATTTGCATGTAAGTCATTTGCTGATTTCCCTACAAAACTATCATGTATTTTGCGATTCAGTCAGTTTTACGTGTGGAATTATATTCAATTCCCAATGTACAGTCACATCGATGTAGCAAAGACCCCTGACGTTTGATGCATACATTATGGTACAGGAGGTCTGTATTTGAAACTTAGATGGCCTTACAGGCCTCTCTCTGTCTTTATCCTGTGATATTTCACCCTCCCGTCTGACCTTTTGATAAGCATGCACACTTTGTTATGTGGCAGTGTAAAATGACATATGGTTATCCTGCAGCTCTATTTATCACCGCAGATATTACATGATTGACTGAGAGAGAGAGGATGATATGTTGACAGTTTGCATTGATGGAAAGCGCTCAAAGATTAATGGTCTGCTCTTTGAGAAGGACACATGCACTCAGGGGGACATGCATCAAAGAGTAGTCCTCTCCACAACAAACCTGAAGATTCCATAAAAAGTGTCCATACAAAGTCATGTGATCAAAGGTCAAATCAAATATGAGTTCATATCGAACACAGAATGATAAAAAATAATCAACACAGAGGCCGTCTTGTTTTGAGTGCCATAATAATACAAGAGCCAGCCTGGTTGCTTGAATGACGCGCGACGAATGATGCGCAACTTCCCCCACCCCCATTTTGATGTCTGAGAAGAAAGTTGACTGTTGTGTGACAAAATGATACATTTACTTTTTTTATTTATTTATTTTTATTTTCCATTTTCAAGCAGTCCTGAAAATTGAATCACCAAATTGAACATCAACCTCATACTGTGTATTTTGTCATGAATATGCATTATTGGTTAATGATATGATTTACTCCAATCATCCCTCTCATAACATCAGAACGGAAGATACTGTATATAAAAAGATGTACAGTAAAGGTGATATTTGGAACCAACAGGGTCTCGGCCCAGACACAGACAATTTACAGAGGTCCTTGTTGTTATACCTGCAGTTACGATCATCAATGTTATCCTGGATAGCCTATTAAAGCTGAAACGAAATGAATTGATTAATTGCTCACAACCAGCTAAGGAAAAATAAAGTTGCACTCATGATCATTTAGAGGATGGATGATCTCAATGTTAGCTTATAATAAAATGCAATCTAATTGCTACTATCGCCAGTTGGGTGCTATGATTAAATTTTGAGGTGATTGTACAGTTTCTTTACTAAATGTAAAACCCTAAATAAAGGCTTTGCTTTGCATGACAGTGGCTGTGTATGTGTACGGATGTGGTGAGTAGTGCAGGGAAAAATATTGATATTGTGATGTATCATATCATTTTCTGTTATGATATAGCACTGATACAACAGCATCAAATATTGATGGTGTATGCAAATGTGTAATCTCCCCCATGTACTATCAACACTGCAGAGAGAGCAACGGTAGTACTGTAGTTTGTGTTTTCCTTTTTGCTGAAAGCAATGCATGGATATAAGGATGTGTCATAAATGGTTTTCTTCCAATACTGCATATCGTCGCTGTCATGTGAAAAACACTTATCTCCATTTTTTTTCATTATCTTACTATTACATGAATGGTGTTCCCCCGTTATAGACATCGCATTCATGTAAAAATTAAAAAAGTTTCCAAAATTGGGGATGTGTTTTTCACAGAATAGCGACGATATCCATTATTTAATGGTGTATCATGATATTCTCTATTCCATTTATTGTCGATGCCCAAGACTACCTCTGCTTGGTCACATTCAGAACTGTATTATGGACTAACTGTAAGGCAATGCCCATATTCTTCATATTCCTAATCTATTCTTAATAGTAGGCTATATATCAATTTACAGAGCTGGGCACTTGACCCTTTTTTTGCTGTTCCGTCCTCCGTCCGCGACCTGTTTACCCTCCCTGCGTCCTTATTCATAAAAATGTTATCGTCCTCCGACTCAGTCCGTTCGCGTCCTTTTAAACTGCTCGCCCCCCAAACAAAAGCACCCGTGCATGACATTATTTCAAGATCATAATCTGTATTATTTCCTATGCATATCCACCTACCGGCTGGGAGTATCATGAGAGAATTGAATTGTAACTGTTTAACTAAGAGAGATTTTTAGCTGCCAGCAATCGTGATGTGACGATGAAGATGATGATGAAGAGAATATTTAAGGTTGTGTAATAACACAATGCTATTGAGTTTTGTTACACTTTTTCACTTTTTATTGCGTTATTTCGCAATAAATTAATTATTGCAAAATAAGGCAATGTTATTTTTGGAGGAGAACGAACGTCTTCCATTTTCGGATCATAGCTCTCAGTGTTTTTTTTTCCCTCATCAGTAAAATGGGCGTCCACTAGAGGGCAGACCATGCCTATGAGAACAATACTGCAGGGAGGGAACACACACGAGAAAGAGCATTCCAGTGTTGTGTAGGCTTAGCAAGGCAGTCTTGATTTTTAAAAGAACCCAACACAACACGTCAGCCGGGACCTGACCCGGTTAGGGATAACTAGAGGTATGGTCAAAAACCTACCTTCGTCCTTGCTTAGTCCGTCTATGATTTGTATTTGAAACAAATAAATACAATACAAAGGAAAGGAAATGGTGATGAAAAATATCACTTCTGACATGTGAAATGCCATGTCATGTCATCTTCCAAACCGCTTATCCTATACAGGGTCACGGGGAGTTGCTGGAGCCTATCCCAGCCGTCAATGGGCGAAGGCAGACTACACCCCGAACTGGTCGCCAGCCAGTCGCAGGGCATACATAGACACTGTCACTGAGCGGGAATCGATCCCACGCTGCCCGCACACAACTCAGGCGTGTGTACCACTACACTATCAGGGACTCACATGTGAAATGATAACCACTATATAGTTGATTAGTTGATGAGTAGCATTGGGGGGCAAATAAGCGAGGGTCAGTTTCATACAAAGAAATTACTTTGCAGTATGGACACAGAGGGAAGAACTCTTTTTGTTCTGAGTAAAGCTGGGAAAAAGTCTCAGTGGCTACAATAACACCAAAAAAGTCACAAAAGTCATATATATATATATATATTTGCCCCCAAACCAACTGTTTAGAGCCATAACGTTCTTTGAGTTCACTCTCAAAAAGCCAGAGGCATATCTAATCATCTGAAAGAAAACCCTGATAAATTTGAGTGGAACTCCTCAAACAAAGTTTCTTTTGTTTTCGACAAGAAGACAGTGATTTATTGGCTGCTTCTGTTGGGGCTTTAGAGCATATGTTGGGGCCACTCAAAAGCCAACAGGGAAGGTGACAGAATAAGGACACTGCGCATCCTTGCCTCTCAAGGCCCGTCACAAAGTCAGTTCAGCCGGAGTGAAGCGAAAGCAATGTGCTGTGACCAGCTCCAAGACAGCACAACAAAGTGATTGCAAGACGGATACAAAAAGATGCCCCCAAGCTACTATTTTTGGAGGGAGACTATTTGAGAGAGCGATATTGGATAGTCAGACCCTAAAAAACTCTTTTAATAGAAAATAATCTTTGACCTACACTGTAGGGCTGTTTGATTTTGCCTAATAAGAAAATCACGATTATTTTCTCTCAAACCCGATTTTACGATTACGATTTTTTTGGAAAATAAAAACATAATGAAAAATGAAGTATTTTCAATGTCTTTTATTTAAACTTAATTTTTCTTTCTTTGAACTCAAAATGCCAGTCAATTTAACTTAATGCACACAGAACAATCCATTGGGATTAACAGCATTTTACTTACACAATAGATTTCAGATCGACTCTTAATTAAACCAATAATGAAAGAAGAAAGTGCATATACCATCTGAAACGAAATCATCAACATGAGTCTGTAAACCAAACAGTCTGTCAGCAAGTCATTTTGGCAACCAGCTAGTGACTAGCCTTCACCTTTCTCCCTGGTCTTACTAAAACATCAATCAATGATTAGTGCAAATCGGCCCCACAATAAAATGCGGATGCATAGTCCGGCTGTACCAGAGATCCGTTGTAGAGGAGAAAAAAAGGGACACCTTTCAGACGTTGAGTTAATTGCTCACGAGTTGTATTGTACATGAGGGGCACACACTACACTACAGATCTAATTTTGTCCAGTAGGTAGCCATGGATGCTATTGTTGTTGTTGTTTTTGGACTGCGTGCTCGTAGGAGGAAGCGGAAATGTAGAGGAAACTACGGTGGCTTAAATACACCAAAAATAACAAAATCGACCGTGCTGATTTCAACGTTTTTAACATCGTTTTATCCAGAAAATTCGGTTTCGGTTCAAAATCGCTTAATCGAGCAGCCCTAACCTACAATATCTCACAAAAGTGAATACACACCTCACGTTTTTGTAAATATTTCATTGTATCTTTTCATTGGACAAACTGATGAAAATAAACTTTAGTGTATTCCAACATAATGACCCCAAACACCTCCAAAACAACCATTTCTTCGCTAAAAATGCGGATGGTAAAGGTGATGCACTGTCCAAGCATGTCTCCAGACCTAAACCCTCGTGAGAATTTGTGGGGCATCCACAAATAGAAGGTGGGGTGCACAAGGTCTCTAACATCCACCAGCTCTGTGAAATTGTCATGGAGGACTGGAAGCAGATTCTAGTGGCAACCTGTGAATCTCTGGTTCACTCCATGCAAAATTAGATTAAGACTGTGCTGGAAAATAATCGTGGCAACACAAAATATGGATTCTTTTGAGCCCAATTTGGACACTTTCACTTAGGAGTGTACTCACTTATGTTGCCAAGGGTTTGGACTTTAATGGCTTTAATGGCTTTAGGAGTACAGGGTACCGAGCCCCCTGATAAGGGCTGTTTGGTCCCTGTACCACCGATGTCAGAGTTTTGTCCGCATTGCCCGCAGTAAGTCGGATTCGTTTCCGGTGAGAGTTGGACTCCGCCAAGGCTGCCCTTTGTCACTGATTCTGTTCATAACTTTTATGTACAGAATTTGTAGACACAGCCGGGGTGTCGAGGGGGTCCGGTTTGGTGGCCTTAGTATTGCATCTCTGCTTTTTGCAGATGATGTGGTACTGTTGGCTTCTTCAAGCCCTGATCTCCAACTCTCGCTGGAGTGGTTCGCAGCCGAGTGTGAAGCGGTCGGAATGAAAATCAGCACCTCCAAATCTGAGACCATGGTCCTCAGTCGGAAAAGGGTGGCGTGCCCTCTCCAGATTCTGCCTCAAGTGGAGGAGTTCAAGTATCTTGGGGTCTTGTTCGCAAGTGAGGGTAGGATGGAACGGGAGTTCGACAGGCAGATCGGTGTAGCGTCTGCTGTGGTGCAGACCCTGTATCGGTCTGTCGTGGTGAAGAAGGAGCTCAGCAGAAAGGCAAAGCTCTCAATTTACCGCTCGATCTACGTTCCTACTCTCACCTATGGTCGTGAGCTGTGGGTCATGACCGAAAGAACAAGATCTCGTATACAAGCGGCCGAAATGGGTTTCCTTCGCAGGGTGTCCGGGATCTCCCTTAGGGATAGAGTGAGAAGTTCGGGCATCCGGGAGGGACTCAGAGTTGAGCCGCTGCTCCTCCGCGTTGAGAGGAGCCAGTTGAGGTGGCTATGGCATCTAATTAGGATGCATCCAGGACGCCTCCCTCGTGAGGTGCTCCGGGCATGTCCCACTGGCAGGAGACCCCGAGGACCACCCTGAACACGCTGGAGAGACTATTTCTCCCTGCTTGCCTCGGAACGCCTTGGGATCCCTCCGGAAGAGCTGGAAGATGTTGCTGCAGAGAGGGAAGTCTGGGCTTCCCTGCTGAAGCTGCTGCCTCCGCGACCCGACCTCGGATAAGCGGAAGATAATGGATGGATGGATGGCTGTGTGTTGAATTATCTTGATGAAACAGCAAAAGACTAAAATTGTCATGGTGTGTCTTTGAGTTTGGTTTTATCTTTAGTTCCTTCCATGTGTTCCTTCACCTGTGCTTGTCATCCCAGTTCCTAGTGTTAGTCACTCAGCTCCACCAACCCAGGGGAGGGAACGCCTGTTCCTCAAGAGCCATACCCTGCCTGTTTTGGAAGTCTCCCTACTACAACACACCTGACTCAAACGATTAGGATTGTTTCAGACTTCTACTGAGCATGCTGATGAGGTGATCATTTGAATCAGGCGTGTTGTAGTAGGGAGAGATCCAAAACAACCAAGATATGGCTCTCGAGGAACCAGATTTCCCTTCCCCTACTCCAAACCTTTGTGTCTTGTCCAGGTGTTTCTCATTGTCTCGTCAATTTGTCTGTATTTAGTTCCCTGCTTTCTTTCAGTCCTTGTCAGTTTGTGGTCTGGTCAATGTCAAATCCCAGTCCTTTTTCCTGGAAAACACAGAGCCTGGAGTGATGCCTCTCCTGCTGGGCCCATTCTTGGTCGGTTCGTTCTGTCATGGTTGGTGTGAGAAGAACCAAAACTCAGGGAGGTAGGAGGCCAAAATAAAGTGCAATCAAAAGTTTTTAATTTAAAGAAAACAAAAAGGCAAACAATGTACTGTAGTAAAACTAAAGAACAAAACAACAAGGATCAAATGAAATTAAACAATCACTTGAAAAAAGGACTTGGATTTGACACTGACCTGACCACAGACAACAAACTGACAAGGCTTGTAACAGAGCAGGGAACTAAATACAGACAAATTGATGAGACAAAGAGGAACACCTGGACAAAACACAAGTGCTATAGAAGTGAAGACCATTTACACATCAAAGGAATACATTACTGTAAAGTCTGTGAAATGACTTGAGCTTGTGTATTTGTATTTGGTATTAAGGTCTAGAACAAAGTAAAAAAAAAAAAAAATAAACATAATATGCAGCGCATTTAGTCGGTCATAAAATTGCCAGTGTGAACGCAAAGTCAACTGGACTAAAACTTAAGTAGCAGAGCTGGAAATTTTACAAAAAAATTGAGCATCCTTTATTTGTCATCCGTTTGCATCGTGGGTACCCTTCCTTTGTCTGTCATGTCTGCCTTTTTTTCCAGCGGGAAAAAAATAGTAACAGTCTATCGGCCAGTCCGCCTCTCTTTTTAAATGGGTATCTGTCAGCGAATCTGATGAAACTTTCACTTTCACTCGCACTTGGATAAACGTACCGGTCCGTCAGAAAGACGGAACGCCCAGCTTTGCTAAGTAGTGCAGTAGTTCCTATAGATTATCCTGGTGGCATGAAATCCATCTGTTAATCACTTTTTTTGTAATAGTCCTGTGGTAGACTGGCGATCAGTCAAGAATATTCAGTTTCCTCTACGTCAGCTGCGACCGACTCCATCTGCCATAGTGAGCCTGAACTGGAAAATGGATGGATTTAATTCTTCAAAACTAAGTTAATAGGACATAATTTGTCAAGACCTACACGGGAGTCCTCAATTTCAGTTAGATAAATAACATATCAGACATTGAACTAAGTCATCGTGTTCTAAATTTGGATTCTGAATAAAGACTCATCACAGTGCAATAACTCCACTGGCAGGAATCCCTCCGGTTTGAAGCAAGGCAAGGCAGTGTGAATGAATCTGTCACGAAAAGTGAATGAACAGGAAATGGCAGCAAGCAGGACAGGGTATGTGCCGCAGACTGGAATGAGACTCAATGAGAAAGGCCTGGAAGCAGCTGCGTGGACATTCAAGCAGGCATGAGGAGACCCTGGAGCATAAGGAGACAGCAATTACAGTCATGAGGTAGTAATACAGGCAATAACTTTGGAAATGTCGCTACCACACTAACTCTGTGTGAACAGTTCTGGAAAATATATTAAAGATGCTCCCAATCATTTGTGAGTGAAATATTATTGAAATCACATTTTTTCAGTGCGTGCGGGGATCACGGTGCATCAGCAGATCGATTAGATTTTTTTTTCTTTTTTCCTTTTTTTTTAATGCGTTTTATACATAGTAAATGCAAGATTGATTGTCCCTAGTTTAGCATTTGATTACACTAGTGGGCATGACTGACAGTATGGCATTGTTTCGTTTGGTTTTGATTGTGCTTTACAAATTCTGTAGGTAGCAATAGGTGACATGACCAGGAAAAAAAAAATCTGAAGAGCAATTCGCTGTGTGCATGCTAACTAAAAACGTCTGACACTAAAAAAGTACTGAAGCTTTTATCCAACACAATGTGCTGAATCCCAGTCTCACCAGTCTGTTCCTACTGCTATCCCATAGGGATCTGCTGCCATATCAGACAGTTCATGATGTAGTGCTGTTTCTTTTGAGGCGCTTTAACTGCATTGCAAAGCCTTTAACCCCGCCTACAGACCTTTCCCAAAGCTAATGTATTTTCAGCATTTCATGCTGAATAAACACCGAGTGCCATGCCGCTATGGTGGATGGAGCACAAATTGCAATACTCGACCTACCTTCTCTAACTAAACTTTCAGTGGTAATCAAAAACCGAGAAAGGTCATATAAATTATTGTTTGGATTATAGTTTATCCTATACCCTCATGTAGTTTCAATAAAGTTAGAAATGCTCACTCAGGGTTGGAGAATGCCAGAGGATGTTCAAATCTGGGCTGAAACCTTTTTATATTTCTCAAAAAGTGTTCATTGTCTGGAAAAGTACAGTCTAGTCACCCTACTTAAAGGAAATTATAGGGCAAGAGTTGGCATGTAGACAAGATACAACATAAATTCAAGTAGAATGGAAACTAGATAAGAACACAAATTGCCACTGAACAGTTGAGATGACATCGAATTCTCAAATCACTTTTTTCCACAGTCATTGTCAATCTTGATGATTGCTTCTATTTAATAGATGAGGAAGTGTTTTCACTAGGGAAATTTCAATGCATCTTTAATTGTCCGTCTCACACAAAATTAGTTCCTGTCCTAATTTATTTGTCTTAATTTATCAACAGGCTCACTTGAGAGCTTGAACCTACATTGATTTCTGCCCATGCAGTGATTATAGCAGTAGTGCTTCTTAAGGTTGGACAAGATGTTGCTTCCTGCTGTTGTAATGGTCTCTGCTTCAAACACAGGCGTCAATTTGAAAAGGACGTACCTGACAAAGCCACAAACAAACACAAAATCATGGCTCTGTCTTCTGCAACACTCTTGATCCTGGACACTCCCTCTGTCTAATGAGCTTGCTTCGTGCCTGCCATTTTGACCACGCTGCAGTATCGTAGTTCACTGGAGGATCGCAATTTTTTTTTTTTTTTCTTCAGACACTGTTCATTACCCATCATTCCCTAAGTGTTGTAAATAAGACAACTGAGAAGAGCGAATCTAACCTGACACAATATTGAATTTGACTGATGTCAATTGTATCACTCAATGCAATAGGCTCAAATGCCACTACTCTCAGATGGTCAGAAGTCAGAAAAAATGTTTATCTTTTAATATCTTTGTAAATAATGAAGTAAAACTGATTCCATGCTTTCCAAACAAAGTGTGGATTTCATCTCTCTTAAGCCGAACTCGCCATAAGCCTCTGACCGTGACCCAGAAGTCGTTCTCACACCAACATATTATGGAACCTCTCAATTGTCTTAAATGCACATAAAGAAGCCAGTCTAGGAGGCTCTATGGAGGAGCTATAATCGAGTAACCACTTGTGTCTCGTTTGTGAAATTCTTTTAGCACTTCGACAGTGATGTACAGGTAAACAAAGAGTAGACCAACGTGACATCAAGCTTTAGTCACGGTCCTAAAGCTATTAATGATGTCATATATCCAGCTATCCATCCATGCGTCATGGGGGCCTGACGCCAAGTGGCTCCCATGGAACGCAACATTGAAATACTTTTGGAATTATTCCCACCTAAAAAATTCCAATTTAACTGCAAAAGTTCACCCATCCATGGTTGCCAGCCAATTTCAGGGCAGGCAATTAAAATGCATCCCAAACAAGACCATTGTTGTCGGGAGCTTTAGTCACTAGTCAAATTACGGTAACTTCTCATTCACTTAAATTACTACACAAGGTGTTAGATGGGCAACCAAGACAGGAAGTTCTCATTAACACACAACAATTAGGGCTCATGAAAGGCCTGGACCAAGAAACCCTGCATTCATTGAGCTGGAGAAGGCCAATGATTGTGTCCCATGGCAAGAAGTGTGGAGAGGACTGTGAGAGAAAAAATGCCAGAGAAGTATGTGAGCATAATCAAGGAGTCCATAATAAATGCCACACCTAGACTAAGAATCACAGTGGGAACAACGAATGGTTTCCAAGCACGCACAGGGGTTGCACGCCATCAAAAATTCTGTCTACTTTTCAAGTCCACTCCTTTTCAACATCGTTTTTGATATTCTGACTGAAACTGTAAGAGAGAAACCACCATGCTGTGTTTTTATGGAGACAACATGGTACAAACCCAAATTCTAACATAGTTGGGATGAGTTATAAAAGGGAAATGAAAACAGAATATGTCATGTCATCTTCCAAACCGCTTATCCTATATAGGGTCGCGGGGAGTTGCTGGAGCCTATCCCAGCCGTCGATGGGCGAAGGCAGACTACACCCCGAACTGGTCGCCAGCCAGTCACAGGGCACACATAGACACTGTCACTGAGCGGGAATCGATCCCACACTGCCCGCACACAACTCAGGCGTGTGTACCACTACACTATCAGGGACCAAACAGAATATGATGATTTGCAAATCATTTTCAACCTATATTCAAATGAAAACACTACAGAGACTAGATTGAATACACTGCAAAGACAACATTAGAACTGCTAGACGTTGTTGGGCAAATATTCACTCATTTTGAATTTCATGCCTGCAACATATTCCAAAAAACCTAGGACAGGGGCAACAAAAGACTGTGAAAGTTGAGGAATACTTAAAAAAAACACCTGTTTGGAACATTCCACAGGTAAACAGGTTATTTGGAAACAGGGTGACGGTCATGATTGGTTATAAAAGGGGAATCCCAGAAAGATTCATTTGTCCCAAGCAAGGATGGGGCAAGGTTTAACACTTAGGGAACAACTGCGTCAGCAAATAGTCCAATAGTCTAATGCTATGTTTAGACCAAATGCAGGATGAGTGTTTCTGGCAACACGTTCGGGCCAGCATGCAGGGTGGTGTGGAAGACGCTTTTGGAGCATTGGGGTACGGCGACAGGCAGCAAAAATCTGCACATTCACCTAAAAATTTTACTTTTGTCGCACATCGCCTCACGGCAGCCAATCCGCGTTGGTAACATGCTTTGTCAGCGACCTATACTATCTTATTTGCCTGGACATTCCGTATTGAGCTAAATTTCTTTGTCCCATATTGGGTCTCAAATGTCTCGTATTAACTATTAAATCTTGTAAATACAACAAACTGCACTCCACAGATTCTAGATCAGATAAATTGGCAATGTCAGACCAAGCCCAATCACTCCACCTGTCATCCAATCACAGGCATCAGGCATCATCATGTGCATCAGTTGTAGGACTGCCCTATACATACCGATATATACCGATTTAATGTGGTAATGTGTCATGTTGTTTGGTCGGTTCGGCAAAGGGAAACGTGGATAAACCTGTAAGAAAGAAAAGACTGCAGTTCCAACAAGCAATGGGAAGTAAAGATGTTGGTTAAGCCTGTCAGAGGTGACCCAACTGCACTTTATGCCGCCAGGAATTTTCAATAGGACACCGAGATGAAAATGACCTAACTCAGGTTGCTAGTACAGAAATGCACAAGAAGGCTACACTAGCGAAAGATGCTTGCAATATTGATGCATTCTTTGCTACATGTACTGCAGAAAGTGATCAAATTTCAGCCAGTGAGGCCTTCATATGAGTACGGTAAAACACAGACTCAGATACAACAGCACGGACGGCCTTGTCAAGCTCAGTGGTGCCTTATATCATGACTTAAATGTTGTGAAGAAGATTCAGCTGGGAAGAACAAAAGCAGAGCTGAGTACAATAAATGCATTTGGACCAAAGACTGTGTGAGATATTTTGGATGATCTGTCCTCAACCAAAGGTGAAAAAACTGGAGGAAAGCTCTGCATCACAGAAGTGCAAAAAGTCAAAATGAAGATGCTTCACTAGAAACAGGACGGCTTTTTTGGATGCCAGAACCAGCAGCTGATGGCCAAACAAGTGCCAGCACAGAAGTCCAACCAGCGAACGAGGAGAGACGATAGTTTGTTAACATCATTCAGCATTAAATCAGTTTTTAATAAAACAGGAACACATACAGTCATTAAAACCCCAGAAGCCGACGGCACTGGAAGCACTGATTTAAAAAGAAGTCATGAGGGGGGTTTCTGGACATGGACACGTCCGCTGTTTGCTGCTCGCAAATGATGCGCTTGATGAGACCATCCATCCATTATCTGAACCGCTGAACCTCACGATGTATATATATATATATATATATATATATATATATATATATATATATATATATATATATATATATATATATATATATATATATATATATATATTTATTTATAGAAAGTAAACTTAACAAAATGGAAAAATAGGGGAAAAAATCAGAGTAATGTAATATTTTGCAGTGCAGCTGTTTTATAGTGTTTGCTACAATAACAAGGTTTCTTCTCCCAGGGCCCAAAGAGCTCTCTTTAGGTGTTGTGGGAGCAGGAGTCGACAATGCATTTAACTTTATGGCCCTTGTCTTGAGGTCTGCAGGCTACACTGAGACAGCTGGAGGTAATTCACTTTGCTCTATTTTGCTGGCTATCAACAGCTCATGGGATGATAAAAGCATCGCAAAACCTTTAATCATATTCCACCGTCTTCAAGAGAATTTAAGTGTTTTCTCAAAGGGTTATTGTGTGGTATAATTATCGTATATGTGTGCATACAGTAAGTGAGAGAGACTGAAAATGGCTATATCTGTGTGTGTCAAGAGGGGGGCAGGAGTGCACAGGTGATATATATCATCAATCTGCTGCTTTAGGCTTGCCGTACACAAGATTACATTAAAATGATCCATGGTCCTTTAACCTGGCTGTGGTGATACTGAGATACTGTATCAGTTTGCCATTTTCTGTCACTGGCTCATTGGGCAAATGCCTTTATCGGTCGAGCTCATGCACTAGATGAGGGCTCTTCCACAGCAACTGAGGTAATAATCTAATGGGGACATTTGTTTTCTTCTCTTGCTCCCTTCTTTGTTCCAAAACAAACGCTGTCGACATGGGGGGTAGGTTATGCTCCTGCAGCACATAAATAACAGTTGTGTGACAGCAAAGCAAGTGTAACCATTTGGTGACTCACTCACTGTGATAGTCCATGAAATGATGGGAGTGTTCAGAATCTCCTCACATCAACTAAAAAATAACCTTGCAAGTTTAAACCACTGTATAAATACGGCAGATGTCAGATTTTTCTGTTGGATCTGTCTCACCGAGAAGACTCTTTAAAGTCCTTGAGTAGTATTCCCCGTTACAACTCAATTGAGTTAGGTGATGATCCTTGTCAAATACTTCATTCAGGACACATTAAAGGAAAAGGGGTATGGCGTGAGAGAGTTGTCTTTGTGAAAGAGGCCTCTAGTTGAGGCATCCCTTTTATTTGTGGTAGTTCTTGATCACTGGAAATGAATGTACCGTATATATATGACTTCCTCACATTTCAATCAATCAATCAATCAATCAATCAATCAATCAATCAATCAATCAATCAATCAATAAATTAATCATTTTTTATTTATATAGCACTTTTCATACATTAAAAATGCAAGACAAAGTGCTTTACAGAGAGAAAAAGAGTAAATGGAAAAATGCAACAAGTATACAGAAAACCCACATGATATCAGCCAGATATCATTCAATAATAATAATAATTTAATAATTTGTGAAACCTTGTTGATTCTATGAGCAAATGTTCCATTACTGAGAACTGCTCACTTAATGATAGCACAAAGAGAATATTAATCAATGTAACCTTCGTAACTAACAACCTTGTTATTCTTTCAAAGCCCAAGTGCAGTGCATATTTGGCTGCATTTGGGGTGTAGAGCTGACATAATACATTGTTATTGATCATGTGTGAAGATAGGGCTAAACAGTCAATAGCAAATGAAAGTGAATCTTTTTTTATGAGAACGTCCTGCTGAGAAAAGCTGCCTAACCTTGTTATATGTGCTCTCTGCCTGTGGAAAAGACACAGTTATCTTCCTCAAGGGTGCAAAGTTCTGAAAGCATTTAATCAAAGGTGGGAAACTTCTGTTCGCTTTCAGTTGGCGGTTTTCATTGCTTTTTCCAGACGCCAGAAAAGCTGAGCACTGGAAGAACAATAAATTAACCAACAATTTTGTATCAGAATGAGTTTTGAATTAGCGTTATTTTATTTTTTTTATTTGGTGTTTTGATCAAAGCTGGAGCAGATTGAAAGTAGTGTGACAGTTAAAATAGAGGTAAATGTGGTACACGCAGACAGATTTTTAAAAATATGTTTTGTTTTGTTTTTTAAATCAGAGAACATACACATTTGCAATTGGTGTATGCTTAATGCTCCTATAGTGTGAATGTACTACAGATGACCAACACATCTTAAAACACAGATCATAGCATCTCCACTAACGATCGTACCACTCCTACCCTAAACCAAGTGCATGTTGTTGTATCAAAACTGACATGTGAGATGCCACAAGATGAGTGGCAGAGTAGCAGTAGAAGAAGTAAAAGAAAAATAATTAAAACAGAAAGTTAGGTCGAATGTTTTCTGGTAACCGCATTGCAGCTGTAAACTCTTCCTCATGTCAGTGAATGAAAAAATGGAAACGGCTAAACATTTACCATTGCTTTCAATTGAGTTCAGCCTCTGTTTTACATCATTTCTGTTGTGGTGATTTGCTTTTGCAGTTGTTTTGTGGTAGTTTTCAATAATGTTTTTACTTTTGCGTTTCAGTTGAGCATTTTCAGTTATCCTAAGATCCATATAAAGCTCGATTTAACATGACACTATTTACTATTCTTCAGCCTGAAATTGGTTACTTATTGAAAGTTTTTTAAAATTATTATTGTAAAACACGTAAAAAAAAAAAGCTATCGAGAGCGGCGGATGGCAACTTGGCAGGGGCTTAGCTGGCGGTGTATGAGCAACCAAAGTGTGGCTGAACTCTGTAAAGAAATAATATCAAAGGACGTTGCATTTTAAAGCACCTCCGCATGCCCCGTCTTCGAAATTCCTGTCTTGCCTCTAACTTCAGCGCCTACGTTCAAAAATTCAAGTTCATAGGTTTGATATTAATATACTGGTTAAAAATAGCCTTTTGAGTAACTCATAGAAAAGTTTACAAACAGTAAAATGTTCATCAAATTAAAAAACACAGACTAAAAAAGTAACTGGTTAGCTTCTACTGGGGGACTTCAATGCTCACGTGGGCAATGAAAGTGAGACCTGGAAGGGCGTGATTGGGAGGAAGGGCCCCCCGATCTGAACCCGAGCGGTGTTTGGTTACTGGAATTCTGTGCTCGTCACGGATTGTCCATAATAAACACCATGTTCAAACATGAGGGTGTCCATATGTGCACTTGGCACCAGGATACCCTAGGCTGCAGTTCGATGATTGATTTTGTAGTCGTATCATCGGGTTTGAGGCCGCATGTTTTGGACACTCGGGTGAAGAGAGGGGCGGAGCTGTCAACTGATCACCATCTGGTTGTGAGTTGGCTCCGATGGTGGGGGAAGATGCCGGTCCGACCTGGCAGACCAAAACGTATTGTGAGGGTTTGCTGGGAACGTCTGGCAGAATCCCCTGTCAGAAGGAGTTTCAACTCCCACCTCCGGCAGAACTTTGCCCACGCCCCGGGGTAGGCGGGGGACATTGAGTACGAGTGGACCATGTTTCGTGCCTCGATTGTTGAGGCGGCCGATCGGAGCTGTGGCCGCAAGGTGGTCGGTGCCTGTCGTGGCGGCAATCCCCGAACCCGCTGGTGGACACCAGTGGTAAGGGATGCTGTCCAGCTGAAGAAGGAGTTTTGGCCTGCGGGACACCAGAGGCAGCTGACAGGTACCAGCTGGCCAAGCGGAATGCAGCTTTGGCGGTTGGTGAGGCAAAAACTCGGGTGTGGGAGGAGTTCAAGAAAAATGACTTCCGGATGGCTTCGAGGAAATTCCGGGCCACCATCCGGCGTCTCAGGAGAGGAAAGCTAACACTGTTTATAGTGGAGATAGGGTGCTCCTGACCTCAACTCTGGACGTTGTGGGTCGGTGGGGAGAATACTTCGAAGACCTATTCAATTCTTGAGTGAGGGTAGGATGGAACGGGAGATTGACAGGCGGATTGGTGCAGCGTCTGCTGTGATGCGGACCCTGTATCGGTCTGTCGTGGTTAAGAAGGAGCTCAGCCGAAAGGCAAAGCTCTCAATTTACCGGTCGATCTATGTTCCTACTCTCACCTATGGTCATGAGCTGTGGGTCATGACCGAAAGAACAAGATCTCGGATACAAGCGGCCGAAATGGTTTCCTTCGCAGGGTGTCCGGGCTCTCCCTTAGAAATAGGTTGAGAAGTTTGGCCATCCGGGAGGGACTCAGAGTCGAGCCGCTGCTCCTCCGCGTTGAGAGGAGCCAGTTGAGGTGACTCAGGCATCTGATTAGGATGCCGCCTGGACGCCTCCCTGATGAGGTATTCTGGGCATATCCCACCGGCAGGAGACCCCGAGGACCACCCAGAACACGCTGGAGAGACTATTTCTCCCTGTTTGCCTGGGAACGCCTTGGGATCCCTCCGGAAGAGCTGGAAGATGTAGCTGGGGAGAGGGAGGACTGGGCTTCCCTGCTGAAGCTGCCGACCTCGGATAAGCGGAAGATAATGGATGGATGTATTTCATTAATGTAATTGTATCTGTAATAAATGGTCACCGCCACAACTCTTATTTGTTTTTAGAAAGAGTAGGAGTTAAGACTGCCACCAAAAGGGTTGGGCGCAAATGGGGGAGAGGCCACAGCAGCCATATGGACAAACATTTTGTTCATCCATGATGCTCTTAGTGGGAGATAATTAGTTGGACCCCCTAAGGTGTATTGGACTCTGCTGCTGATGTGGTCTCTGGCAGTGGATTAGCATCTTCTCAGGCTAGGCAGAGCCTGGAGACTGGAGGAGAAAAACACCCCAATGCTTCATTTCGTTGAAAATGAACCAGAAAAGAAGAGGGGTGGTTTAATTGTATACTTGTATAAATCCCTTATTGGAAGCCAACGACAAAAGGTTCCTGGCTCTTTTTGATGAGTTTGCTCAAAATTCCATCGAAATGTATTGACATATTGCTGTTTGTTCCATTTTACCAACGTGTAAAAAAGCCCACGAGTCATTTTCAGAAATCCACATAGAATGCTTAGTGTGTATGATCAGCACTGGTATAATCACATTGTCATATTCCTACCATATCACCCTTTGGACAGGTGCTGCTTTTGAATATGAATGCAACATGAGTGAAACCAACATGAAGCCATACCTATAAGAAATCAAACACTTGATTATATGCAAAGGTATGACCGTCAGTACACATTTAAAATCCATTCAGTACATTTACATGTATACAATTTTTGTATTGTATTGTATTGTATTGTATTGTATAAAAGCCGTTGCACTTTATAAATTGGTGCTCATCAGCAGCACCAGCTATCATGTAATGGTGCCATTATTAAACAGTACTACACACAGTGTAGATAAGTGCCGTATGTACATCTCTGGATCTCATCAGTTGTCGTCACATTCATTTAATCAAATTTAATTCATCAATTTCATGGTGAACTGCCGTAAGTAGTAAAGATTTGCTTTCAGATTGATTTCATTAACTGAAATTCAGGAGTTCAATCTCATCATCTCCATTGTTGTGTCAAGGATACTCATGGCTGAAAAGAAGAATATTAACATAATAATAGAGAGGAGTGCTGGATAAGACTGTTTAAAGTATCACTCATGATGGTCAGAAACAGCGCTCCCAAGTTGGGTGGTTGTGAATGAAATATTTTATTTAATGGGTATTATTGCAAGGCGTCATGGTGGTCAACTGGTTAGCATATCCGTCTCACAGTGCAGAGGTCGTGGGTTCGAATCCGGCCCCGGCCTTCCTGTGTGGAGTTTGCATGTTCTCCCTGTGCCTGCATGTACTCCGGTTTCCTTTTACATTCCAAAAAAATGCATGGTAGGTTAATTGGGCACTCTAAATTGCCCATAGGTGTGATTGTGAGTGTGAATGTTTGTTTGTCTTTGTGTGCCCTGTGAATGGCTGGCAATCGGTTCAGGGTTTACCCTGCCCGAATCCACCTGGGATAGGCTCCAGCACGCCCGCGACCCCTGTGAGCATAAGCGGATTGGATGATGGATGGATGGATATTATTTCTCAGAGTCAGACTGGGTCCTGGGACTGCGTGTCCAGGTGCTGTCTATTTCTTTTGGCAATCTCATTGTTTTAGTACACTAAAATAATTAGATGGAAGTACAACTGACCAACAGTGAGTAGTGCAAATGGATAAAGACATTAAGTGCAAAAAATTGTCAATACTTAAATACTATTTTCATGTTTCTGTAATTGGTGATAAGCCAGTATTTATAAGCTCTTGAGCTGAAATGATAATTTCCATAAGAGGGTTCGTTATAGTGAAGTGGATGCAAAGCGTGACACAAGCAAGACAAGGTAGGCTACTTAGTGATTGATTGATCTGATAATGATATGAGTTTCTACACTTTTAGACTTTTGTTAAGACAGTCCTATTGTGTCTGGTGTCAAAACCAGTTGCAAATTGCAAGTGAGCCCAAATGGAATTCTCCACTCTGAGCCAATTATTGTCTATGTCAGGGGTGGGCAATTCGAGGGCCGGTATCCTGCATGTTTTATATGTTACCCTGGTGCAACCCACCTGATTCAAATGATCAGAATCGTTATCCAGCTTCTGCAGACCTTGCTGATTATATGATCATTTGAATCAGGGATGTTGCAGAAGGGACGGATGGAAAACAGCTAGGATACTGCCCCTCAAGGGCCGGAATTGGCCACCCCTGGTCTATGTGGTGGTTGTCCATGACATTTTATATTTTTCTCTTTCTTATGAGAGCCACATTAATCATAACATATTGACCCATAAAGATATTGAAGTTGTGGTGGAATTAGTTTTGAATGGCTGATTAATTCATAAATAAAATTGATGATGATGATGATGATCTTCATTTCACAAGCATACTAAATTTTATGCCAACCTTACTTAAAAATGTTGACTATCAAACAGTAACTAATAATCTCAAAACTGAAATAGAGAGGTTGGATATATAATACTGTGTATAAATTAAAGGAAGGGAAACAACATAACATTTAAACATAAAGTGTCAATGTCATTCAATAATGAGTGACAAGTAAATTGACAATTTCTCAAGGGCAATAGTGTAAATTAGCTCATCAATGCAGCATGAAATGGATCTAATATAATTTACCTAATCTCCACATTCTACCTAATGTAGCGTGCAAAAGGCTCATCCAAAAACTGCATAACTCCAATTATGGACACTGTGGTTTCATCCTGTGCAACCCTACCTTATGTCTACCTGAACACTTAACAACTTAACAAGCATTTAAAGCATGTTCCACTTACTTACCCTGAATGTGACTTTTAAATAAGTAGGGGGGGAAACTACATACTGTATCTTAAAGATAATGATTTACTTATTGTGTAAATTATTTTGGATTTCTCCAATGAGGAGTCAAGCAACTTTTTAAAGTAAAATTACATAAAAGTCCGTCTTTGCGACAGTGACTCACCTCTAAGTTTGGCTGCACAGTGAGCAGAGGTCAGCTGCTACAGGAAGTAAATAAAACTGAGCTAACTGAGTTAATTTTTTTTAGTGCGTTATGAAATTTAAATTAATATACATAGTTCATGCTTTAATTTTGACAGCCCTAATGTATATAGAACAAAATAGGCATCCGTCATAGGCGGATAGGCGGACCGGTCTGTCACATAAGCGATATGCCCAGCTCTGGTATTAACCCCTGTGAGGCAAGGTTTTTATTGCAAAGACTCACAGGCAGACTTTCTACAATTTTTTACAAGCAATATACACACGCATCATTAGCACTGATCATCTAGTTATCCATATCCTTATAATTTAATTGTCATAAAATAAAAGTCATACAATTTTTCTTCTCAACACCACTTACTTTGCTGAATTAAACATGAGTAAGTACTCTTCCAACTTTTGCCAAATGTATTAATATTTACAACATTGTTTGAAATTAAAGCTGCTTAATTTCAAACTTCAAGGACAAGTGAATTACATACGCAATGGTGCAAAATGTATGAATGAAGTATTTCACCCTTGACAGGGTGAAATGAAAAAATGAGTCTTCGTCAAAGAGATCTTTCAGGTCAGAATTCCCCTGTTCCACCTTCCAAAGAAAGAAGCCTCAGAAAGTGCAAATCAACAAATTGGAATTACCATGCAAAAACTGAAGCCACTAATCGTTGAGTTTCTCAATTATAGCATTGTACATCCATGATGTGCTTTTTTTGTTAATGTTTAGCTAAATGGGGCGAGACTCCAACATTTTCCCATTTGCGATTTGGCATGTTCAAATATCTATTTGTGAGATTGCTTTCGCCTGCAGATGGTTCAGGCTGATAAAACCTCCAAACAGGTGGATGAGCATGTCTCCTAATTAATATCCTCATTGTTCCTACTTGGTCAAGCATGCATCAGTAATCTGAGTAGAGAAAATCACCCTCACTCTGATTGTATTCCAATTCACTAAAGCACCAGTCGCATTTTGAATTACTCTGATGTTCTCTCTATGCTCTATGGAGATGAAATTGCCTGTGGTTATGGTCTATTGTGGAGTTACAGCTAATTGGGTATCTTTTGAAAACTGTTTATTTAATGCATCAATAATACCCTCCCTTCCCCTCTTTGATTTTATCCGGATGCAGTAACTGCAGTGTGATTATTCCCATGCAGAGGGAATATAAATGATAATCCAAAGTCACTACACCAACCAAGAACATTGAGAGCATTTGAATTTTTGTAGCACAGGTCAAAAACTCTTTGATTAAATCTTATCTTTTGTGCAAGATAGTGAGCTAGATAACGAGTGATGATTGATGTGTGGTGAAAAGTGGAAGCACCTTTATTCTGTAACTCAACCCAACTCAACCGAAGTATATGTTTTGAAGGAAATAACAAGTACTGTTTTTTTCTGAACAAGACCACGAGGAGAATCACGACATGCAAATTATAGTGTCTCAGGTGTGAAATAACTACCTAGTTGTCATGTAAACATTGTCTAAAAGGGTTATTAAGGCACAATATGGTAAATGTTTTTCATTTTAAATTAAAAATAGTAAAAACTGGGAAGTCAGACGTTTCAGTCCAGTAACTACAAAAAGTGCAATAGAACGTCACTTGAAGTTGACCTTGGTGATGATTGGCTGTACAACACCTATAATTTATTTCAGACAAAGCTGGCGAAATGAAATTCCCATCTGCTTGGAACACATGGAGCCGTTATCCATGGGCTAATTGACTGCTGCAATAGTTTTAGTTGAATAGTTTCTCTTGAATTTGACATTAAAATTATTTTACTTGGTTAAACCAGACCAAGATAGTAATAGTTTACCACCTGTTCAAACAATGCCAACAATCTAGAATCTCAATTAAAAAAAAAAAAAGAACTAAATGGAATCCATGGTATATTAACATAATTTGAAAGAGTATAGGATTCAGATGTGATAAATGATATTATAAATGTTAAATTCAAATTCTGATCTTTTATGCACATGCAAGTTAGACAAGTCCAATGTTATGTTACTTTATGTTGATAAAAACAGAAGATTCTAAAAACTGTTGAATGGGATTTTAAATGTTGAATTTTAATTGTTGCCAAAATAGGTGGATAGACATGTTGGTGTCACAACTCACAATGATTCTCCACACAAGTGCACTCCCAAGCCTTTCGAGACAGACACCTGTTCATTTGATTGCGACTGCGTCAGTGTTTTGCATATGAATAGCTTTTGTGACCAGTCAGTCTGGCTTTGATTATTGTGTTGTCTTTTTTGGAAATGATGTTGGTTATTTTTTTTTTATAAAGACTGTTCAATTCATAGTTTTCCAATTCATTTTCCCTTCTTTGCATGAAGTTTAATTCTAAGCACAAGATGCAGTATTGCAAGTGTGTTTTTGTTTGGTGATCACATCTTTTAATGTCCTCCTCATGTTGGATGCACGAAAGTTCACATTTACAATGTTGTGCCTACTGAAATGCTTGAATATGAGGTGTCTATTTTTAGTCCTGCCTGACAGGCAATTGATGTGAAAAAGTATAATTTTATAAACTCGGAAAGGACAGAAAATAGTGAATCATCAACATCTACAAAAATAATCTTTGCATTTTACAAAAGAAGAACTTGCAGTAAGTAACTATTTTTCAAAGCTGCAAAAGCAACATATTGTCGCTGTCCGGTGAAAAACATCTCCAATTTTGGAAACTTTTTTAATTTTCACTTTAATGCGATGTCTGTAACGCGGAAACATGATTCATGTAAAAATATGAAAATGAAAAAAAATGGACCGCTGATAGTGTAGTGGTACACACGCCTGAGTTGTGTGCGGGCAGCGTGGGATCGATTCCCGCTCAGTGACAGTGTCTATGTGTGCCCTGCGACTGGCTGGCGACCAGTTCGGGGTGTAATCTGCCTTCGCCCATTGACGGCTGGGATAGGCTCCAGCAACTCCCCGCGACCCTATATAGGATAAGCGGTTTAGAAGATGACATGACATGACAAAAAAAATGGAGATCAGTGTTTTTCACATGACAGCGACGATATGCTTATAGTTGATGAAGAGGAGGTGGTGTGACGATTTAATCACTGGATTGAAAAAGTGTAGAAATGTTATTATATTATTTATCCATTGCAACAGTGATTCTGTTGGAAAGCCTTCTTCTTCTTCTAGTTTAAATATTAAGGATCACAGAATTCTAGAATAATCAGCAAAATTTAATCTGGGCATAATGCCCATGTAAAACGTGCCAATCATTGTTGCCAATTGACGTATGTTTGATGATTTTTGGTGGTTTGGATGTCTGATGTCTTATTAAGTAGTGTATTACGATAAACACATACCAACAATCAGACAAAATCTTGCAAAACTATCTCTGAAAGATTATCTTGCATGACTATCCTGTGGTGTGAGGATTGTTTCACTCTAAAAACAGATGGGTTAAAAATAACACAATTTGGGGTCAAAAAGGACCCATCCACTACTTGGGTCAAATCGAACCAACTCTCTGGGTTGTTTTTGCAGAAAACAACTCCAAAACGGGTAGTTTTCTACAAAACAAACCCAAAAATGTGACTGTTTTGTACAAAACAAAGCAAGAAAGTTGGTCAAATTGACCCAAATAGTGGATTGGTCCATTTGTTACCCAAAATTGTATTATTTTTAACCCAACTGTTTTCAGAGTCTTATGAGTAATTTTTCCTTTCCATTGTGCTTGGAAAATGGTTAGGGCTGAAATCTATCAATGAAAACCTGTTCATTATTTCCATTCACAAAATCCTTGTGTGTGGTTAACCAAGTTTTTGAGCCAAAACACAGATTTCACATGGAATGATAGCTAATTATGGAGTGACCCAAAGATTGCACTTTTGCCAGATGCAAATTGAGTAGCTGAAATGGTGGTGTGTTAAATGTTTGCATAACGTGTCTTCTAAGTCATAGTAGAAAAGGGCAAGCCCAAGACTTTGCAACGAAATGTAGGTACCTAATAATCTAACAGTTATTCTAGCGTTTTAGATTTTTTCTTCTACCGCTATTCTTTCTACTTTGTATTTTCCATCAGTTTGTCCTGTGGCACCATACTTCTCTCACAAATAAGTATTGGAACTTCAACATGTATCTTGTGTTTGGTATGCTGTGTTGGTCATCTTGAGTACGTACATGCAAGCACACATTCACACATTTTAAGAGCAGTAAACACAGATGGTGATATTTTTCCTTGTCATGTGTGGGAGCTCTCACAGCGTACTTTAAAAATTGGTTTGTGGGTATCAGTAAGAAGGAAGTAGGAAGACACTCTCAGTGGTCAGAAGTCTTGGTAGCTTGCAGGAGAGTGACATAGTGGAGTAGTGCAATGGGGATACTGAATGTCTATTTTCGTGAAAAGATGGTGCCTGAGTAGTTTTTAAAAATGTCCCTGGGAAGCAGCATTTCAGATTTTAGCAGGTTAAGAGTTCCAGCAGTTGGGGTTTGCAATACTGATGGGCTATATACCAAACATCCAGTGTTGGGTGTTTAGGATGGAGAGCAGGTCTGCATCCTGGTAGTGGTGTAAGGATGGAGGCGGTCAGTGATGTATGGTGGTGCATAGGCTGGAGGTATGTATAGATCATGAGGATAAATTTGAATACAGTCCACAACTTGAAGGTGAATGGGGGGGGGGGGGTCATGTCCTGACATAACTTTGAGTGGGTGAGAATTTTGGCAACAGCATTTGGACATAATGGGGCCTTTCTTGGACTTTGCGAGGCAATTCTTACAGGACTCCACTGCAATAGTCCAGGCGAGAAGTGATTGGGGAATGAATGAGGGTCTCTGCCAGTGTGTGATGGGCAGAGTCTGGAAATACTGTATTTTTAAGATAAAACAAGGCTGAATTGTAAATTAATTTGATGTGGGACTGGAACGATAAATTGGGGTACAGATTACTCCCCTGGTCGCAGACTTCAGTAAAATGTTCGATAGCGCAGCCGTCAATGTTAAATGAGATTTCTCCGACCTTTCTGAATAGCGCCTGAAGTGCCATAATCATGAGCTCAGTCCTATTTGTGTTTAATTCCAGTAGGTTTTATGTTACCGTATTCAGATTTTTATGTCATGTAAGCGGTTGGCTAGTGTGGACCTACTTGTATCAAAATGTACAAAGTATTAAGATAGTTCTCCATCCAGAAAAAGATATGTACTCCTCAAAGGAGAATAACAATCAGATAAACAAATAAACATTGCCTCCTTGACAGAAGTAATGAATGTTAGTCATGCATTGATTGAACATTCATTCAACGGATGGAGGCCATAACCACATTGTGCTTCAGGCAGATATCAAATAGGTTCTACAAACAATACAATACAATACAATTTTATTTATATAGTACATTTCATAACAGCTAGAGCTGTAACAAAGCACTTTACAAACAATATAATAAATTTAAAAAAACAATCAAAGGCTGTGATACACGTATTATTAAATATAGAGATAAATAAATAATATATAAAATATAATTAAAATGATAAATAAATAAAGCCAATAAATTAACATAAAACACTGTATAAAATTGACACCGGAAAAGAGCCGAAAGTTTCAGGTCTGATGAAAAGCCAGAGAAAAGAAATGTGTCTTCAACCGGGTTTTAAAAATGGACAGAGAGGGACAGAAAATGCTCGATCCCCTCTGAGTCTCCGCTTGGTCCTCGGCACCTCGAGCAGCGCCTGGTTTTATTTGAGATGAAAGTAATCGAATAAATCATCAATTATTTTTCTTCAGGTTAACGTGGTGTGTCAAAACATTCTTGGACTGGTGTCACAAAAGATGTATTTTAATTGCAAACTACAAGTTGTCCCTCTCAAAATAATCCTTTTGGAGTCGAAGGCACTCTCCCAGCTTTCTCTGCCACACCTTCATTCACCCCTGGAAGGATTTCCCCACAGTTTCATAATCACGACCATCTTGATGTGGTTGATGACTTCAAAATGGGTCTCCTTGATGACTCCCTTGAGTTTCAAATTAAGAACAAAGTTAATACACAGCCAGCTTGGGTCAGTAGGGAGGTGGCTCAAGGCGTGTTATGGTGAAGCAGCCACAAGTTGTTCTGCCACAACTCTGACCTCTTCTTTGCACACTGAACGAAGGAAATGTCGCAAGATCTCTTTGTGGACGTGCTGTTGATAATCTGGCTCACACTGAAGGGGAAAACTCGCAAATTGTAGTTTGTGTTAGAAATATACATTTGTAACACCAGTCCTAGAGCTTTTCTGACACGCTGTATTCACATGTTTAACCTCCATGAGCTTTTTCTAATTTCCTCTGTGAATTACATACACTTGTTGTCATCAACAACTCTTGAGTCATAGATTAATACATGGGCTAATTATTTTCTGTACCCTTCATTACTACTGAGCGATCCCTAAAGCTGTGGGAGGTTACTTTGAGCATTGTTTTTACTGCTTAAGTTGCAAGATTTTTTTTTAACTTACTAGTTACTAACCCAATTTTCACTATAACTCTCGTGGATTTGTGTTTAGTGCATCTGTAGTATTCTGGCACACTAGTCCACTAGTGATGACGTGATAAGGGCGCCATCGTGCAATGCGGAAATGTTGAAAATAACCTCACAGGTCCTAGGTTTGGGGTGCATGTTCTCTCTGTTATTTGTGTGGGGTTTCTTTGGGTATTCCAGCTTCTACCCACTTTCCAAATATGCATATAAGGAAGACTCTAAGGCCTTGTTTACACGTAGCCAGGGTTTTTTAACAACCGTATAATCTCCACTGCGGTTTGCAGTCCACTCCACTGTTTTGCGTTTTCACTGAAAAAACTCCGGGGACGTGTGGATGATAGGGCTAACCGCAGACTTATATCGGGCGTTTTCAAAAACAATCTAAGCCCTCTCTACGTGTAGAGAGGGCTTAGATTGTCCACAGCTTGCTTGTGACATAACAGCGTCAGGCAGGAGTTTCATAGCGAGGGGTTTTTGTGCAGCCTTCATGCGCTGAAAAATTGTCGTCGACGGGCTGTCATTTAGGCGGCGACGTGGTGCGGTTGTCACACGCTGAAACGTTATTGTAGATGGGGTGGGGTGGTGGGGGTTGGGGTTGTGGCGGGACGGACACCTGATAGCGACCGTGAAGGTCAGGACCGGCTCGGAAATACATCGGCCGTTGAGAAAAATTCACGTTTTCCCGACATTCCCGATGGTCACCCCACCCCTGGTCACCATCGTGGTAAAAATAGAACAATAAATGCCAGTTGTCAGGAAACGACTCTTCTCAAATTATTATTTTATTATTCATTATTATGTCATGTCATGTCATCTTCCAAACCGCTTATCCTATATAGGGTCGCGGGGAGTTGCTGGAGCCTATCCCAGCCGTCAATGGGCGAAGGCAGACTACACCCCGAACTGGTGGCCAGCCAGTCGCAGGGCACACATAGACACTGTCACTGAGCGGGAATCGATCCCACGCTGCCCGCACACAACTCAGGCGTGTGTACCACTACACTATCAGCGGACTATTCATTATTATTTTTGAATTATTTTTTCACTTTAACGTTTAAGATCAGCAAACAAATATAAATGTCAGATAAATGTCCTGTGTAAAAAAGTACTTGTCCCCCAAACTTAATAACTGGTGGGCTATTCTAAGCGGCAAACACTTTATTCAAGGATTCATGGATCATTTTCTTGAACTGGCATTGAGTCTTTCAGATGTCTGTGGAGCAACAGTAATTTGGTCCACTCTTCCTTGCAGAAAGTCAGTAACACTGGAGTGTTTTCGAGCATGAAGGGCCTTTTTTAGTTTATGCCACAGCATTTCAGTAGGATTCATGTCCGAACAAGTCTGGTCACAAAAGAAAAAGGCCTGTACAGTATATGACCCTGAACAGTAACTAGTGCCAATGCTAGCAATCATTGGAATTATAATTAGTGTACTTCAATCAAATACTACAGATTCGAATTTGAAGAAGTACAGGAAATATAAGGTATTTTCAATCATTCATGAAGATGTAATGATTAAACGTAAAACTTTATCAGCATACATTGACAAATGTTTAGTATGCAGGCAGGGCCTAAGGATGTCCCGGTTGTATGTTAATGCATTGTGTGTGTTAACAATTATGTAACATGAGGCGTATGGCATTTAGAGCTGCAGTTTCAGTAGCGCAATTTAGCAAGAATGCATTCTGGACTAAAGCGTATTTGAACCTACACTATACAGCATTGCAGATTTGTATAGTTTAAGACCTCATTTCCTACAAAAATACGACCTGTTATAGTACCTCACATTTTATTAAATGAAATAAAACTTACAGTTTTCCAGAGCTGGGCTCTTAACGCTTTTTTGCCGGTCCGGCTGCGACCCTCCACCCTTGACCTGGGTACCCTTCCCCCCCGCCCTTATTCATAAAAATGATCATCCCCGCCCCGTTCCGCCCTCCTCCACCCCCGCCCCCCCCCCAAAATAAAGTGACCATGATTGACGCCGCCGCAGGAGAGATGCTAACGGCAGAAGCTTTTTAAGGATCATTAGCTGGCTAATTTACTATTCGAACCTGCTGTGGACACGCTTCAGAATGCGCCACTGGTACTTTACTACTTACCCAACTGCGTGTGCTTACTTCCATTGCGAGGCCCCGGGGTTGGTTTTGTCGTATTGTACAATTATTTGGGTCCAACAGAGGGCCAGAAGTCACATTCAACAAGTTATTTATTTTCCACACTTCCCTTCGTTAACGGCTTTCAAAATAAAAGCATACCAGCAAACCACTATACACAGCAGGTCTGCTGCGGCGTATCTCCGGAAGTAGAAGACGCCAGAAGAAGTGCATGAATCCCACCTTGATGTGGCAGCGTCATACTTGAGTGCTGCAAACAGCTTAATATACTCTCGGACACGAGTTGTTTTGAAACAGTTAAGTTCCAAGTTCCTGTCAAAAAGACAGCAACAACCATGGATATCGTACCTGCTACAACCATTTCAGTAACCATCTTCCCTCTGAGAATATTCTGTATGACAACAGCGACAGCCGAGTGACTCTGACAGGTCCATTACAGATGTCAAATAACTGTAAATGAATAACGCATGAGAAGCTAAATGGCTCCATAGGAGTTCACATATAAATATTTAATTGACACAAGCTGTACTTTTTCAGCAGGTTTCATTAAGTTTTGTAAATGCTGAATGATTAAAGGAAAGAAAATGAAATTTTGAATATTAAAACAATTAAAAAATATTTACAAAAAAAAATTATCGAACTGTGTCACCTCAGTATCTAATCAAAACAACAACCCAAGTGAAATTGTAACAAAGTAAAATAAAAAAAACTGTATACATATGTATATAGATATTTGTTTTACTTTGTTACTTCGGTTGTTGTTTAAGTGCGCTATAAGTACGGGTAAATTAAGAGAGTTGAGTGTAGGACTAGTATTAAAAATGGGTTATCATGGGCAATACTGGATTTAAAATACAAAATCACAAAATACAAAATCATCTATGTCTGGCAATCTGGTTTTCCAGCAGCTGGAATAATTCAGATTTTGCATGCATGTAATAACGTCTGTCAAAGGCATCTCATCTGTATATGTGCTTTTGCATTATGAGATTTGTGCAGCTTGCTAAATTATAGACTCTAGGGTGCATAGGTGATGAATGTCCAAGTCCATTTACAGAAGTCTGTGCTTTCAGATAATCATAGCTTGAATTGAATCCACTGTTCAGCCATTAACACAGTTATTTGTCAGGTCTTAAAAGCTAATAAATATGCAAACACATGCACATATTCACAGCATATCCCAGAAAAAAAAGCCTTTACAAGTCATCAAATATTTGGAGGCATGATTGTGGATTATTTAAACAAACACACAGGTACATGAATTATAACCAGTCAATATTTATTTCGCAAATTCATGAGATGTGGGACCTTCAATTGGAAATTTGGACCGGTGAGGGATGGATGCATGGATGAATGGACAGACGTGCAGACAAATCCTTTGACGGAAAATGTTTTATAAGGTACATCTATACAATTATAAAATGGGGAAAGTGTTATGTTATTAGAAAAGAATATGTTCCCTGCCTATCACAGTGTGTATTATGCAAAGCACTTTCATTGACGGGTGAGTAATAGCTGGTTGAACTGAGGTCATCTGGTAACGCTGCCATCTATCCATCATTTACACTTCTGAATAGGGTTTGAAACCTGCCTGGTAGTTTGCACTCTCGGTCAGCAGCAGGCAAGAACAGGATAATGAACTCCTGCAGCCAGGACACATTTCACATAGCAATAAGATGAGATACTCCTACACAGAAAAATGTTCACATGCCAGACAGACTGGCTGGTAAAAACAGGCTGCATATTATCATGTTTTACACAGCAATAGGTGCTTCATTGCCACTTGTAAATGAATAAACAAAACACAAATTATAACGTAACCAGTTCACATGCTACAAATCATTTAGTCAGACATCCGCGAAGAAAAGGATGTTTTGTTTAGAGAAAGAACAAAACCTTCAACAAAAACAGCTTGTCAATTCAGCGAAGTGCAATTCTAATGCAAGTTGAAGCTCATTCTGGAGACTTAATGTTGTCATGCATGCATTATGTTTATTCAATATGCATTATTCATACATACATCCTTTTTCCGTACCATTTGTCATGTACAGGGTCGCTCGAACTGGAGCCTATACTATCTGAATGTAAGTGATAGGCGGACCCTGGATTAGTCGGGGGTAAATTGCTGGGTACATATAGAGACACACAACCATTCACACTCACATTCCAACCATCACTAAGTAGAAACTGAACCCACGCTCCCTGCACAGAAAAGCCATAAAGGCAAGGCAAGGCAAGACAGATTTATTTATATAGCACATTTCATTCACAAGCAAATACACAACACCTGCATTTACAAACTAGGTACCGGTAATGATATTCAGAAGCAAAGTAGAGAAAACAAAAGTACCTTACAAAAATGACTTAAAGAACGTAGATTGACAACATTTATACACATTAACAGAAAACTTTAAAACCATTTCAAACAAAAGTAAAGAAATAAGTGTAAGTTTCTAAAATAACTTAAAGTAAAAACAATTCAAAAATGTTTAGAAGACCTTTATCAAAGTTTTTTACAACCGGTAGATTTAAAAGCATTTACACTCGGGGCTGACTTCTCTTCTGTTTCTTATTGCATTTGTGCGCAGCATAACAGCTAAATACAGCTTCATCTTGTTTACTTTGAACTCTGGGCCCAATAATTGACTGAAGTCTGCAGATCTCAGACCCCTACTGAGTTTATATTCAATCAGCATTTCTCTAATGTGTTCAGGACCCCAACCATTCAGTGATTTATAGACCAGTAGCAGAATTTTAAATCTATTTTACAGCTGACTGGGAACCAGTGTAACACTGTATGTTCAAGCATCTTGCTGGGCGGGCACGGCCCTCTATGGCCTACCCTTGGTGACAAGTCTACTAAGGGGGCGCATCCGGGACCAGCTTTACTGCCCTACACTGCGCTGTTCACACAGGTGTGTGAGCCAGCCTATCAATTTGGGGATATGAATGACACGCAAGTCAATCAAGTGGAAGTATAATATTAAAATCTTTGAGTGAGTTTTATTTTAGTGAATACAGGCACAAAAGGAGAATGTTGACTTGATGTTGAGCAGTTTTGTGCCATCTTTCAATGGGAATTGTTATGCAAGAAAGCCCTTTGCAATGGGGGAGGAGGGAGGGTTACCACAGTATATTGTTATTTATTTGTAGTTAAGCAGTGGATCTTTTCTATATGCATTTGAAAATGAAAATATACTAAAATACCCTTCTGTACATTGGTTCAAAACATAGGCATATGCACATATTTTGTCCTTATAAAAAATTTTTGGCACACATCTGGTTAGGAAGTATTCGGTGGCTCCCCAGTAGCGCTGACAAAACATTGTGGCGCCCTCAATCGTATTAGTTGACCATCCCTGAGTTAGATGGACAAGCATCTTCTCTCATCAAGATTGGGTATTGGATTTTTCATGATATTCATTGAGAAGACCCAAATTACCGGTACAATAATGACCAATTTTAATGTGTACTATTCGGGCGTTACGAGTTTGAAAAATATATCATCCTCACAGTTGGTCTAATGTGATGTATTTTGATACTACAGTACGACCATGTCACAACATCGAGCAGGCCTCATGCATCATAGGTCAAACGTAGACTCCATGATTGGGCTTTGTTCATTGGATAATCAGAGCAATATCCAATTTAAGTCATCTGCAGAGGGCCACTGAGTAGTAGAGTGGGAGGTCAGGAGGAAGGAAGTGATCAGATGCCTCTTCAGCAAAACACCCATTTATGCATTGCTGCTCACACTTTTCGCCATGCTGAGAAAATAGCAGCAAACTATTACAAATAGTGCTTTTGGTGATTTATCTCCCTCCTCACACTCTTATAAAAGCAAAACCATTGATTAAAAGATTCATTAAGTTGAAATTGAGGTATTAGTTCATGACATTTTAATTAAAGTCTGTTTTAGGGCAGGAACATGACTGAATCGTACAAGTCTAGAATTCCATGCTCTAAAAATTAACGACGTTAATATAGGCAATTAGCTCATGCACCAATTAGGGTTGCCAACTCCCTGAAAAATAAATAATGGACACCCCATCGGCAGAGGGGGACGACCTGACTGTCTTCAACCTTCCTTGCGTGAAATTTTGTGGGTGAAACACTTTTTAACTATTTAAACCCAAGGAAGAAACTGGTTAGCATGTCCGCCTCACATTGCAGAGGTCGTGTGTTCGAATCCGGCCTTGCTGTATGGCGTTTGCATGTTCTCTTCGTGCCTGCATGGGTTTTCTCCAGGAACTCCGGTTTCCTCCCACATTCCAAAAACATGCATGGTAGGATGATTAGCACTCTTAATTGACCCTAGGTATGATTGTGTGTGTTTATTAACGAGACCGCTCCTGTTACCAGGAGCAATGCATTACGTACACTGTACTTACAGTACATACTATATTTTATCGGACCATTAGGTGCACCAGATCATTAGGCCCATTATCTTGGTCAAGCATTGTATGTGAAAAGGTTTATTCTAATTGTACTATATTGACAGCTGTAGCGCTATTATGCTAGGTTCAGACTCGGTGTCACATGCCTTTAATCGCCGTGCAACTACATGCGGGATTCTACTAGTGGAGAAGAGGAGGGGCTCCTCTGACGGTTGAAAAAACAGTTTGAACATCGCTAGTCAATCTGGTGACCAGTGGTTGTGTTATTGCTTTGGCTGCGAAATGCTATCTTGGTTGACAGTTCAACATTTGTAAACAATGCACTCACCAGATACACCAACTTCCTCAATTGCTGTTATTCAAGCCTGCTCCTTTTTTCTCAGTCCAGGCAGCTACTGGAAGCTGGCTGTGTCGTTTACCTCTCAGTCCCGCAGACCGGAATGATATGGTCCCACATTGTAACGTTGGAAACGTGCCGCCAGAAATGCTCAGCTCGCATTTGGTCTGACTGCAGCATTAGGACAACGGGATTCTTAAACATGGAGCAGGAAGTACTTCTCATTCCGCTATGTCAAAAAAAATGTACGACTGGTAGTAATTAGATGAGTGAAAGTAAATAGGAAGGAATTTGAATTGCAGACGACGAACTGAGCAGCCGACCTCAATACGTAAGGAGCACCAGATTACAAGGCACACTGTGGATTTTTGAGAAAATTAAAGGATTTTGAAGTGTGCCGTATAGTCCGAAAAATATGGTAAGTCCATCTAAAAAAATCATACATATGCTGAAAAAGAACATCAAAAAGACCTAAGAGGACTAGAAGTTGGTACATAACATCACCAAGTTCTGGCATATTTTAGCTTTTTTGAACTAAACTAAGATGGTTTTGATGACATTGTTGTATGTAACAAATATGCCGCATGTGGACCTTGTCTCCATGCCTTGAATAGAAGATTCAGACAGGATGCCACAAAGTCTGCTCCAGTCTCACTTCAAAGCAATTGAATCACCAGGGAAATCCTTGCCATTTGATTTTACAAAGACATGATAGGACTAAGAAAGAATCAAACTCCTGATAAGGATGAACTCGTCGTCACCTAACGCACCTCTACAGACAATGTGTGCACCACCACCATTCGAACTGCCCTGGACCAGACGTGGTTCGAGGCATCCTCTTCCACCCAGCAGAGGGCCGAATTTCAATGTACTTGGCAGCAAAGACTGATCCTATGAGGTCAACATGGGAACTGCAGCTTTAAACTTTTCTCTGCATTTCGGTCGATCAAAAATGTCCTTGAAATGAAGCATATTTGAATGTATGTTTGTGTATTGTTTACTAGGCTTATCCTGCTAATTTTGCATCGATGACTCCACTCCTCTATGGTAATAATCATTTTCCTGGTCATGTTTTTAACATAAGAGGGTAAATACAAGCTCAAGCTAATATCCGTGTCACCGGAACTTCGGACACGTTCAAAATGAGATGTTTCTAGCCAAAGCATGAAAATTAATGCAAGTTATAAATTGAGAAATGCACAAATGTTTAAAAAAGGAAAATTCACTTGTCTCAACTCTAACTTTACCACAACCGAAACAACACTGTCCCTCTTCAACCGCCTTTTTCAAACAACAACAAAAGAAAATAATAAGGGTATAAAAATAAAGGGCAATAACCGAGTTTCTACCACTAGAGCCGGGAGCACCGTTGCGTCTTTCTACCCTTATACCGTATACGTCATTTTCTTTTTTTCAATCCAAGTCTCTTAACCAATGAAATGTATCAGAATATACACAGGGTGTCCCGGAATTCTTTTGAGTCATAATGGCGGACGCCGTCGATCGCTAGAGCTTTGAACGGCAGTGATATAGACCAGTGTTTTTCAAACGTTTTTCAGTCAAGGCACATTTATTTCATTGAAAAAATCCCGCGGCACACCACCAGCTGAAATTGTGAAAAAAAAGCTTCTTTTAATAATATAAGTGTTATATTGTTTAAATAAGCATTTTTTAACATTGAAGAATGACGTTATATTATAACGTCTTGAATATGAATTAAATAAACACAAATAAAAAAGTATTTTATAATGTTTCATATTGATGCTTACTCAGTGTGAAACATGGGCCTGTTTGGATAAACATGCGTCACTAATTTGCTTGTCTCTAAAGAAAGGCAATTAGCTACCTGCTGCTGCTGCCACCTGCTGGTATGGAAGAGTACTACAATGTAGTAAATACATGATTATGCTGCCAGGCGCGAGACGGCACAAATTCGATAATTTCCCGCGGCACACCGGATTTTGAAAAACACTGATACAGACAACGCGCTTTTGGACTTTGAACCAGTAGAACCAGTCGAACGTGATATATGGTTAAGATCTAGGTATGTTTGTAGACAATGACAATATTGATGTCTTTTTAACAGAATAGAGGATGGTAATTACCACTCGATTTTTTAAATTAAAAATAGTGCTACTCTTGCACTGACACTTTATTTTTACATCTTTGAAACAGTAAAGGTTAATAAACACGGGACTGTGTGAAAGCCACATGTCAAAACTCTCGAATTCTTTTGGAATGATGTTTCTATTATTTTATTTATTTTGTAGGTGTTGATTTTCTGGGGAAACTTCAGGTTTTCAAGGGTAATTCCAAAGACGACCTTAGGGAGCTGTTGAGCCAGGCGCTTTAGGCTTTAATGGGTTAAACAAGTTAATAAAGTATTCAATAATTGAACCTGGTAGAGTATTGAAAAAAAAATCGGCCTATAATGTAGAAGAGGGCAAGGGCCAAGTATCAAATCCCATGAGAACCACTTAATTAATAAACTGTACTTCCTTCAGCACAAGTCTGTTCCTCCTGCTCACATTAAAATATTAATGAAACTCCAAATCTCATGTATTTCAAATTATTAAGCCGTCCTGAATTAATTTTGGCAAATAGAGTGATTGCATATGCTAGTGAAAACTGTAAAATAACAAACAAACGAAATGAGAAAAGACCAGGACTGCAAATAGCAATTATTGGAAATGGTAGCGAGAAGATGACCAACAGTGAGGTCAGCCATGTGTTTGTAAGGACCCTTGCGAGAGGCGTTTTTTGTTAAAACACCGTGGGGATTGGCAATGCACTTGGATGATTGCGTAACTGGTGTTAGACAGAGTTAGCTGTCATTATCATGCGTGTGTAATCTAGCCAGCATGCCAAAAATGGTTCTAGACTCTCAGTTTAAAATCCAAATTAGCGTTACAACTACCGGTACTGGGTTTTCTATGAAAAATAATAAAATCAGTGAGATGGTGAAAGGACCCCTGGGACCGGTGACACTTGTTTTATGGGATGAGTGAAGCCCTTGCATGACTGCAAGGGGACGTCAGTGAATGTGATCAGGCTACAGTGTGATGGTCAGTGTAGAATTATTTCATCCCAAAAGACTTGGGTCAAGTTTGGGTTGCGGCTAATACTGTTCAGACCTGATATGCAGGAATTTCAATTTGTCCTGTGTCTTAGAACAAATATCTTTGCTGCAGTTAAAACAAGAGAGAGCTGCTGAATTCCCATGTGGTGTCTCTTGTCTCCCAGCCTTTTGTAACACTCGCATAGGGGCATCATTGTATTGACAGATAAAGGACGATGACATGCTGTGATGAAGAAGAATCACTGATTTTTGAAGCAACATGTGAGTTATGGTACATGCATACCTTAGGGAGGATCCACGACAAACATATTAGCTTCCCTCAGCTAATAAGACATCAGTGCTCTGTGTGCTTTCGGATTGAACTATCTGTACAAACTGATGCAAGTTGCCCCGGGATTCGGAAACTATGCTCAGCTTTATCTGCTTAATGAAAATTTCATCATCAGGAGTGTCTTTTTTCTTTCACTTTTCAGGCTGGGATGGGACAAGCCTGAACAGTGTCTATTATGGCAACTAGATTTCAGCCTGTATGCAATCAGAGTTTGCCGACCTTTGGTGTTGTTTGAATATACTTGAACTGCAGGATTAGGGTGCTGAAATATATTTATGAAATGAATGGAAAAAATGTGCTCGCCTGTAAATAAATAATTCTTTCCAAAGACACCTTAGTCAAGGCTCCAGACATTTTTTTTTCTCAGAGCACAGTGGCCTCTGATCCGAAATTTTAGGGCACAAGTATACAATTTAGGGGAGCACCCGAATCATGAATTGACTTGTGAAGTAAATGTTCACATTTCCACTCATACTCACTATATTACTGATAAATGGGAGGAAATGCGGAGCTGAAGTTTGTCAGCAACAAAAATATTCAAGAATAAAAAAAATGTAATCAGCAAATGTATTGGTTTGCACGTGAGTAGATAAAAGATTTAGTTGCACTGTCTCAAATTTTAGGGCCCGAATGCCCCCATCAAGGAGCAGTGAGCCGTGTTAATTGTATTTTAAAATGGAAGAGTATTACGTTCTTAATCTGTCTCTGTTTATCAAAGACTCTTGAGTCAGCATGAAAAATTAATTTAGAGCATGCAGGGAACTCGTCACTGCACACTTCAAGCAGGTGCCTGATAAATGATCGAGCACATGATGCAAACTTACTGCTGTTAGTTATTGATTGATCAGGATATAATTTTAGTTGCCAACCCTCAACATGCTTTTAGAAACACCATACATTTGTAAGCCATCAGACATGATCCCTGACTTCCTCGCTCTGTCTGCTGAAATATAAATGTACCCTTCAGTTGCCCTCTATTTGGCTTCTCTTACAGTATGTTTTAGCCATCTAGCTGCTGCAACATTTTCAGACAGGAAGTCATCAGTGTTGGTGATCTTGTTGTTAGATACACACTGAGACCTTCATAAGCTGCTCCGAGGTATATACTAACATTTCTTTTTCAGAAACACCCTCAGACATTGTGCACTTTCACTCTTCCCAAAGGATGTTACCAGTCTGCATGAGCAGTGTGCCTGCTCCATTGTTTGTCAAGTTCCAATTGCATTAGAGCTTATTGTATATGATTCTATTGTAGGTTAGCCTTGATTTTTTTTAATTGTCATTTTATATTTGGCAGAAGCTATGTATTACAGTGCTGCATTGCATGTGTCTTTTTTCTTGGTGTAGCCATACCATAAAATGTACTGTGCGGTAGCACAGTGTTTTTCAAACATTTTTGAGTCAAGGCACATTTATGTCATTGAAAAAATCCTGCGGCACACCAGAAGCTGAAATTGTGACAAAAAAAAAGCTTATTTTAACAAGGTAAGTTATATTGTTTATATAAGCATTTTTTAACATTGAAGAATGACGGTATATTATAACGTCTTCAATAGGAATTCAATAAACACAAAGAAAAAGTATTTTATAATATTTCATATTGATACTTACTCAGTGTGAAACATGGGCCTGTTTGGATAAACATGTCACTAAATCGCTTGTCTCTAAACAAAGACAATTGGCTACCTGCTGCTGCCACCTGCTGGTATACAATACAATACAATACAATTTTATTTATATGGCGCATTTCATAACAGCTAGGGCTGTAACAAAGCGCTTTACAATACAATAAATAAAACAAAAACAATAAAAGGCTGTGGTACATGTATTAATAAATATAGACATAAATAATATCCATCCATCCATTATCGATGCCGCTTATCCCAGCTGTCTTCGGGCAGTAGGCGAGGGACACCCTGAATTGTTTGCCAGCCAATCGCAGGGCACACAGAGACAAACATCCGCACTCACAATCAGACCTAGGGGCAATTTAGAGAGTCCAATCAACTTACCATACATGTTTTTGGAATGTGGGAGGAAACCGGAGTACCCGGAGAAAACCCACGCAGGCTCGGGGAGAACATGCAAACTCCACACAAGGAGGTCGTGCCGCCTCCATAAATAATATCCATCCATCCATCCATTATCTATACCGCTTATCCTCACAAGGGTCGCGGGGCGTGCTGGAGCCTATCCCAGCTGTCTTTGGGCAGTAGGCGGGGGACACTCTGAATTGGTTGCCAGCCAATCATAAATAATATATAAAATCTAAATAAAATATAAATAAATAAAGCCAATAAATTGACATAAAACACTATATACAATTGACACCGGAAAAGAGCAGAAAAATTCAGGTCTGGAAGAGTACTACAATGTAGTAAAGAAATGATTATGCTGTCAGGCGCTAGACCGCTAAGGCATACAAATTAGATGATTTCCCGAAATGTGTGCCGCGGCACACTGGCAACATTTTGAAAAACACTGCAATAGCATATAAACTATGGCTTATGAATAAAATTGGTGACAGCCTTAGCCAAACCTCACTGGAACCGAATCAGACTTACTGCTAGAAATGCGGACCAAATTCTCACACCGGTCGTACAAGGAGTGAACAGGCCGTATCAGAACACCATCCCCCACCTGTACCCACAGGCATCCCCAAATTCACAAAACACAAATAGGGAAAAAAAGATTAAAAAAGGATAACATTATTGGTTGACTCGTATGCTTGATTGATTTGTTAATAATCACAGATTTGGGATATAAAAAGGTCAATTGTCTCTTGTGATCAGAAGGTTAAGCATAACATTATTACATAATGTGTATGTGATTATGTGTATTATGATCTCATGTATCAGTATACAGTAGTTGATTTCAGGTTTTAATTTTGCAGCAGTTAATGTTAAAAATGAATTATTCTACAGTGGATTTGTATTATCTCCACTTTTCCTCATTCTTTATTAGTTTTAAAGGTGCCAGACCATACGGTTTTTTTAGATTCTATTGATATTCTTTTGGCAGGTTTGCGAGACAATTTAGGTTTGAAATTAGCAGGATGCCAATTTTCAAGCTATTTTGTTGTTTAGAAATAACTGATATTGAACAGTCTGGTTTTTTTTTCATTATTATATATATTTTTTAATTCAATATAATAAACTGTGTTCCGATTGGGTCTCCGTTGTCTTAATTGTAAAATGGAATACACATTTCTTCTGATTGATAGCTGCTGATATGTGTGTGGCTTGTGGCCGTGAGTGTGTGTGTGTGTTTGGGGGGGGGGGGGGGGGGGTGGACTGTTTGTGTGTGTGTGCGTGTGTAGTGTACTGTACTGTACTTTGTAGCATGTGTGAGTGACATTTGACTTGAGCACGATTGTGGTTCCGATCTGGCTCCAATGCTTGTAAGTTTCTCCTAAATATACTGTAAATTCATATTTTTACATCCTACTCCAGAGGAGTATAGGTACCGAGTTAGTCATGACCAGTAAGGAGTGGGCATGAGGGCTTCTTGTAAAATGAGTCACGATCCTACGTCACAATGACGGCAAATTCAAATCCGTTAGTCCCTGTACGCTTTTGCCTTTCGAGGCTATTACTCACAAATGACAAACCGCAAAGATATCAACTTTAAATCATGTCAAGACCACTTTATGCATAAAACAGTGGAAAACAATGCATTGTTATCAAAGGTTATCAAAGGGCCCTTTAAGAGAATATTAAACAGTTTGGACTCTGGGACAAATTATCAATAATAGTCTTGGGCAGCACGGCAGCCTCGTGGCTAATATTTCTTCTTCACAATCCTGGGTACGAATCTCAGCTCGGACCCTCTTGTGTGGAGTTTGCTTGTTCTCCCTGTTCCTATTCTGTAGCTTTTCAGCCTAATGTGACTTCTTTCTACAAAAAACATGCATGTTACATTAATTGTACATTTTATTATTTGTTTTATTTCAGTGCTATTAATAAAAGACTCAATTAATAAAATCAGTCAGTCTGACTGTCAAATCTGTCAGTTTGGATGAATGGATGTTTGTCTCCTCTATAGGTGCGGCCAAGCAATGTAGAAAAATGGATAGATAATTGATCTCAGGATTGTGGTTGATCCAGACCACCTTTAAGTGAGGAGAGCACCTTGACCTGGTCACCTGACAGTACTCGGCCCCTCCCAGCCTCACTCTAGTCTGCCATCTCTCTCTCTCGCTCTCTCGCTCTCTTGTTCCACGCGCGTCTGTGCACACGTTCGTCAGGAGGAGCAGTGGTAGCGTTCGACTCCTTTTCTCAACTGCATTCGTCTACCAATCAGTGAAACGAGAGGAGAAACGGTCGATTTAATTTGTTTACCGTTTACGTGGAGCAGCCGTGGGCAAAAGTGCGTTACATGTTTTGGCAGGATCATCATCCCTTTCATCATCATCAGTAGCTCCCGAAAGAAAAAAACGCAAAAAAAAAAAAAAAAAAAGGCAAGAGACGCGCTGACATCCTCACCGAGGTAACTAACCACTTTTCCACACCTTTCTGTCTTTGTGAAATATACACTGCGCTGAGGTGTCTTGCGCTTACGTGTGTATTACGACAGCCGTTGGTTTAAATTGTTGCTTAACAATACTCACAAGTGAGTGATTTCTCATCTAGGCAAGACAATTGTGAATCGCCTAGAAATGAGCCATTTCTTCAATTACAAAAACGATGCGCCATTTCTATTTCCTGACACTACAGCAATAAATGTCAAGGAGAGCACGTATTGATCTAAGTTACTCATTAAAACGTCATAGCCAATAAATATGGTTCACAGTGGACAAGGTGCATGCTTTAATACAAGAACAACTTAACACAAGCAGTTTAAATGTTTTAGCCCGAGTTGTGTCAAATGGTTCAAGAATGACAAATACACACAGAAATTGGGCACTTTGTGCTTCTCATTGTAATTACTACCATGTTGTACAGTACTTGATGTTCCAGGTGAAGTGACCTTGATGCACTCTTACTACTCCTTCTGCAGCATCCAGTGTCCGTCTGGTGTTAGATCCAAGTTGTGAAATTGCAACAGCCACTTGTTAACGTCATGAGAGCCAAATTGCCACAGGCTGTGCAATTCCCCTTTGATTATAAACATACGTTGTTAACTTATGGGAGCAGGTGCCTAGGGAATATAAGGAATTTGTCAAAGGAGAAAAGCCATTGTCTGACTGGAGCAGTTTCTCTGATGAAATTCCACTGAAATACTGTGGCCTTTATAAAAAGCACCAATATCCCATGTTAAATTTGGCATCATTTGACTGTCATTTCATGCTTAGTCAAAGGCCAATTGCCTCATGTTTTTTAAGCTCCTGAGGTGGGACGTATGTTATTAATGTTCTGGTAATAATTGAGCTGCAGACTGATCATTAGCAGAGTTAATACGACTTTCCATTGGACAAGACGGGCTTAAATTTAAAAAATGAATACAATGTAAAAGGAGCATATATTCTCTAATCGCTGTTCTGGGATATTGATTGATCTCCGTTTTGTTTTCATTTCAAAACATTTTTTCCCAAATGAATTAATTGACAGCACAGTGGACAAATGGTTACGTTCCTCACAGTTCTGAGGATCTGGGTTTGATTCCTCCAAAGTGGAGTTTGCATTTTCTCCCCATGTTTGTGGCGGCTTTCTCTGGTTACTCCGGCCTCCTTGCAGATACTGTGCACGTTCCATTAATAGCATGTGTGATCGATTAATTAAAGACTCAAAATTGTCCATTGGTGTGAATTTGAATGTGAGTGGTTGTTTGCCTCCATCTGCCCTGTGATTGACTTGTATGGTGTGCCTTGCCTCACGCCCAAAGTCAGCTGCGATCAGCTTCAGCTCACCTGCAACCTTAATGAGGACACACACTATTGATAATGAGCAGAAATATTGGAGATACATATTATCCATTAGTCATATATTATCCTCAAACTGTTGTCATCATAAACTACCATTTATCAACTGCAATTTCAAGTTACATTTTAATATTCTCTTTTTCTTAAAAAAATAGTTAACTAACTTTAACTATAAATTTACACTCAAGTGCAAAAATAAGTCAACTTGGATTTAAAGTAAAAGGTAAAAACGGCAAAATGCTTAACTTAAGGTTAACTAAGTTGACACAGGATGGCCTCTAACTTCACTGTGAAATATTCTTCTACTTCGTTTGGAACAAGAGTTTTGAAAAGGCACAAAAAGTCTAAGTAAAACAGTGGAACACATGCTTTTACACTCCCTCCGGTCTTGAGCGACATGCCGGCAGTTGCTGTAGCATCAAGCATGACCGCGGTTCAAAGTTTAAGCTTTTGTTTGCCTCTCAAGTTAACATTTTGGTTAACTTCTGAACTGTACCACTCAGGGGTGTTTCGATGTCATACCTGTCAACTTATACGTTTTCCCTATTTTATACGTTTTTTTATCATTTCAAATTGTGTACGCCATATAACAGTTTTTGGAGGGGGGAAAAAAATATTAAAAACTCGTTTTTTGTTAGACCGATCTCGTCTTGCCCATTTTGGCTCTAATCCAGAGCATCCGTTAGAGATTCCAACTGCAAACTTCGGCCGACTTTCACGAGAGAAAAAACCTTTAGTGGCATATAACCCAATATATAGTTAATTTGAACCAACAATTGGGTTAATTTATAAGAAATAACCCAGAATTTTGACTCAACACAAACAATCCAAAAATTGGGTTAATGATATAACCCAACTGTTTTTAGAGTGTAAGATTCAGCACAGCCCGGGGTTGACAGGTATGCAATATACAAAAATGCATGTGTAATAAATGAATATTATTATATTTTAATATATATATTATATTCAGGGGCTATTCATCCAGCGGTGTAAAACTGACCAATGACTTTAAATGTGGTCATTCGTGTGAATGTGCAGAATTTCAAGATGAAAGCCGGGTCACTCTCGTTATTTTTATACCCGAGTGATTCACTTGAATGAAGCATCTGTTTATTGGAAGCTAAAATGGGATGGATACTTTGTTTGTTTTCACTGTCCTGGAAGTGTGAGTGATGTTTGAGAGAAAGCAGGATTTCCCTACACGAAGCCACATAGCCATTTCCATTTCATTCCTAATTCAAGTTTACCAAGATAAAGCGTATCTTCAACACCTTTGAGCACCTGTCTGGGGTCTCAACTCTATTGGCACAGGACCAAAATGTGGCACTAGACACACTGCAGTCCTAATGGTACCCTTTCCTAAACAAAAATAGCCCTAGAAGCTCATACCAAGAAGCAAGAAAAGAAAATACATGATGTCCACCATTGCTTTGTTTACGGTTACACTGTCACACTGGTATGATGTCACGCTATTTATGTTGCTCGTACAGCTATCCCTGCTATCCCGCCTACACACCCCGATCAAGCCAGCCAGATCAAGCTTTACCATTTGAAATCATATTGCGGCGAACTGAGCTCATTTGTACCGCTTGGTGTAACCTGGCTCCAATGTTAACAAGCCTGTTTGTTAAAATGGCAGCAGGCTTGATGGATGTCTGGATTAAGATCTTGGGTCAGAGGATGTTACACTTCATAATGTGAGGAGAGCTTTATGTGGCAAGGATATCGAGAGAGCAGGAGGTGAGAAAAAAATTGTTTTCCCGTGAGTTATTTCCTGTTTATTTGATGGACTGGATCCAGTTGGCTCCGCTTCAGCAAAGAATGGGCTGAGTAAAGGAAACAAAACAAGAACAAATTTATTCCCCCTCAATGTTTTTCTAATCAAGAGCAATTGAAAATTACAAGGAAGTGGAATTAATATTTGATGAAGCTTTGTTTGTTCAATTAAGGAATGAGCACTATTAGCTGAGGCATACAGAGATATTTGTTTAAAATGCTAATTAATTCCTGAGCTTTTTTTCTTTGCATGTGAGTGTCTGGGGTGTGTTGGTTTATTCATCACGAAGTGAAAAAAAGATTTATCATGAAAGAACAACAAACAACATTTTGCTCAACAGTTTGAATGATTCAGTTTCAAGGCTTTGACTTAAGATTGAGTAGAACAAAAATAGCGAATATATAATATAATATAATATAATATAATATAATATAATATAATATAATATAATATAATATAATATAATATAATATAATATAATATAATATATAGTGGGCCCATTGAATTCGGTTTCGAGTCTGGGATTTGATCAATAAAGTATTGAGATAATTTTCAACATTTGTATGACTTGACAGCCACTTATGGCCCCAAGGGGCATTTTTTTCCCCCTTTTAGTCCGATCACTGTCTTTACTAATAAGTTGAATAATGCTAAAGCAGCACTGGGCAAAAATTCGACCTTAATAAAAATTTTCACAACTCTTTTGATGAAACATTGACTTGGTCTGTATCATTTTTACTAGCACTACGCAACTTTGAGGAGGATGGGAGCAACCATCCATCCATCCATCCATTATCTGTACCGCTTATCCTCACAAGGGTCGCGGGGCGTGCTGGAGCCTATCCCAGCTGTCTTTGGGCAGTAGGCGGGGGACACCCTGAACTGGTTGCCAGCCAATCGCAGGGCACACAGAGACAAACATCCGCACTCACAATCACACCTACGGGCAATTTAGAGTATCCAATCAACTTACCATGCATGTTTTTGGAATGTGGGAGGAAACCGGAGTGCCCGGAGAAAACCCACGCAGGCACGGGGAGAACATGCAAACTCCACACAGGGAGGCCGGAGCCGGGATCGAACCCGCGACCTCTGAACTGTGAGGCGGACGTGCTAACCAGTCGACCACCGTGCCGCCCTGATGGGAGCAACCCTGTCACTCAAAAAAATACAAATGTCCTGAATTGCTTTAAGGCATACTCTCTTCCTCCTTTCGCTATAAGGACGGAAGTCGATTCGAACGTCTATGCGCTATTACCTGTACTGGTGTCATGGCAGAAGCCCCAAAAACAACCAAAAAACCCCAAAAGTATTGTTTGAACAAAATTAGATTCGTTACCTCATCGCTATTCATCTTTCACACAGCCACTGGAAATAGAAATGTAATTCAGTCCAACTTGTAGGCCAGTGAGAGCTCAGGATTTCACGGCATGGGAAACGTGGATGACTTTTGTCAAAACACTACCGCGTTTGTCCACATAACGCCGCCATAATCAACAAAAACTGACATATGACACAGTGTTGCTTTAAATCTCTTGAAGTGGGAATTTTGCACACTGTATCACATCAGTTAACTTCTATTTTTGTATACTGTTTTATGAAGCAATAATGGTTATCAATGATTATGTGAGTCTTGACAATCAATGGGTGCAGATTGCAGTGGGGACAGATACATGATGACTGCACTACATTCCCCCCACTTCTGCCACATAAGAATGAATACATTTCAATATGCAACGGTAGATGTTTGTGAGCACATGGTGGCATGTTTTGAGCTCAAAAACATGGAAGGTAAAGGCACACAGTAAATTGCGTAGAGTACATTTTACTCTAAAAAGGCTATATCTGGTCCCAGTCTAAAAAGAGTCAAATAAACACTTGGAAGACAATAATATTCTGAGTAAGTTTTACACAGAAAAAAATTTGGAGAGTTATTAAGTTGAAAAAAACTACTAAGAATGAATTTCTGAGTGAAAAAAACTACTAAGGTTTTTTTCACTCAGAAATTCGGAGTCGATTTTCCAAGGAAAGAGTCATGGTCCTCAAATAAAATTCCAAGTGAGTGAGCAGTAATTCAGTAAAAGAGGTGAATGAACACAAGTTTGTTGCTACTTGGGAATAATTAACATCTAACATTAATAAAGTGAAATTTTAAAAAATGTGCTATTCGTATAATGCCACTCGGCGTGCTGGGAATTCCAGCGTCAACGTCCTCCTATGCTAGAGTGTTTTGATTTGAGCGCACAAGAATGTGTTTTGTTTGCATAAAAAAAATAGAATTTATTTTTGTTTTTTTTGCAAAAACTCAGAATTATATTTGTGTAAAACTTTATTTTTTCTTCAGTTTATTTTTACATGTGTTCAATGCTAACCGCTCAGTCATTCATTCCCCAGCTCCTGAACTCACTGATACCATAAATGTACATGAACAATAGATAGATACAACATGCCCCTTTTGAGCTGAGTGCCCATAGATATCTAATGCAACACTAAATGGAGTCTGGAGGGACGTGCAGAGTGGCTGCCGTCTTGAACCAGTAGTCCCACAATGGTCTTGTCCCTCCACTTCATTTACTGTATTTGTAGTGAAACTTTGAACATGAGCACACTTTAATAAACAATAACTAGATTAATCTTGAAGCGATTGTCATGCAGGTAATTTTGGCATTTTGGGCTCCGTCAATGTCGGATATATGCGACCTGGCCATTAAGACTGCTGCCGCATTGAAAAATATTGGATACGTGTCCGGTTTAGGACCAAATATGAAAGCGACCCAGGTCGGATTTGAAAAATTCGTTCAGACTGTCATAAAAAAAATCAGATACAGGTCGCATATGGGCAAAAAAAATTCAATCTGGACTCTGACTAAATCAACGACACATTTGAATAGTGGATGAGACTAAGCCAGAGGCTGCGATGATGCGCACCCAGTCAGATCAGGCACAGTACAATCCACTTGTGCTCTCGTTGGTCGATCTCGCGCTGGGAACCAGTCATCGCCTTTTATGAGCTCCTGCGTGTATGTACAAAGCCTCCGAGTCAACTCATATCTTTGAAACAATGCATCTTTCTTTAATTTATCTCCCGATATGGCTGTGTTGTTTCATTTTAAATTTGTTATGAATCCTTCTGAAAAATCTGCGATGCACCGTGGGCGCGAAAGTTGAAGCGCGAAGTAGCGAGGGATCACTGTATAGTGTGTGCGTGTGTGTGCGTATGGTCCCCATTCCCACAGTTCCAAAATCCCATCTGCGCCCCTGTTACAGTCTGATCATTTGCCATCACCACAACTGGGCCATCGAGAGAAACTCTATTAATATGAGCAAGTTGCTGTGAATAATGTGGGTCAAAGAAGACTGGTTGAGCATGTGCCACGAACATTAAAATAGAATAGTAAATAAAGAGTACAAGAACAAAGAGTAGGAACTAGTGGGAGTAGGATAGTGGGGTACTCAGTGGAAGAAGTGTTATAAGACTTCAACCTGGGGGAAACATGTAAACAAAAGAAGTTCAAAACAAGTTCTTATAACATCTGTGTAGTGTAAACTCCAGCCGCTGTGCAGTCATTGTTTGAAATCTGAGGCAACTGAAGGGTGATCTTTTTTTCTCCTCAAATACACCGCAATGAAACACGGTAGTAAAGTTACGTTTTTATATCCTGCTTACAATAACTGGTTCAAAATTAAGCAGTAAATTTCACTCTGCTGTTTGCTTGAAATAACATAGTTTTTATTGCAACTCATAAATTTGGAGTCTGTTGCAGCAGGACATTGCTGCAGGAGATTACACATCCTTTTGACAGAAATTACACTGACACAATGATGATGCCAGTGCGTGCTGGGAAATAGTCCTACATAGGGTAATCATAGTAATATTTTTTTGGGTTTGATTTTCATCCTGAGAACACATTTGCCTTAAAAAACAACAACAGTCCTCTGCATGTGAAAACTCTTTAAGCGGACTCAAATAAGATGTATGCACAATACGTCTGTGTACACGCATTGAGACAAGACAGACATCTTGCGTGCATAGTTTGCCTCACTGCCATGACTTGATTGTCTCACAATGATTGTTTGAATTGTTTGGCAGTAGAGCACCACATTATTGGCACGTAAACTGCAATATCTCCCCTTTCGGATGATGTAGTTGGGCGAAATATGGCCCTGGGAGTGCAGACAGGATTCTTGAATCCGAGGCATAACAGCAATTCATTTTGGTGACCCGCCTCTCAAGTACGAGGTACCCATAGTCCCCTGGCTGCTTGTTAAACACAAGTCATCCGCTGTCATGTGCTTGATGATTGACTTTGACCAGAGCTAATTATAGCTCAGTTTGTCTCAAAGCTGCAGGATTTATTTGATTAGGCTTTGAGCCTGCAGCTTGATGTATGATTTCAGCACTGAGCAGCAGCAGACTGACTTCTTGAATTAGCATGTTGACAAGCATGATGATATGTAAATATGTGTGTCAACCACACCCAGGTAAAATCAATGATGCTGCATTGTGTCATGCTGCAGAACGATTGTGGTGTGTTTTATAAGTTGTCATGTTCTCCATTCTCCATCCCGCCTCCCCAGACTCATCACTGATCGCATTTAACATCAGCCTTGTGGGGGGAAATTAGAGGCTTAGCAACAACTGCACACTTATTCCCTATGTATCTTGCAGGCTTCCAAATCCAGTGCAAGCCATTGTTATTTTAAGTAGCTTGCCAATTGAGTGTGGAGGCACACTTTAATTGTTCCTCGGAGTGGAAAGAAGCTTGCGATTTGGAGCTACCTCTCCTACTATTTATGCTCCATCAAGATGTGAAACTGTGCATCTGAGAGAAGCCGACTGCCAGGACCTCTCACTCCAATACTCGCTTCATACATAATAAATAAGTCACTGTAAGTTACAGTACAGCAGTATAACTAGGCTAATGCCCAGATTTGCATATTTGTGCTGAATTCCATAATTCATGAGAGTGCAGCAGGCAGGAATCTGTGGCGCTAAGACCTTTGTCCATATGCTGCACATCAGTTACAGACTCCTATCCACCATGTGCACCAACAGAGCCGCATCAAATGCAGTATTGGTGCTGTCACAGACTCTTGGGTGGTGCATCTTCATCAACAAAAGCCTCAGAGTCTGAACTCAGCCTTTAGGGCAGAGTCAGACTCTAGCTTTCAACAGCTCGATGATGTATGACTATTCAGAGAGTAGCGGAGCAGTCAGAACAGCACAGAACATCCTAAAAGTGTTTGAATGAAAAATAGCGATGTGCCAGGCCATAATTTTACACTCCAGCACTGTAGGTGTAGCCATATCAGCTGGTCACTGCCCCATTTGGCCCCAATGCAAAGGAGAATCTTTACTGTTGAAAGACTGAAATTCTGAGGATTTCTATCAGTTTAAATTAAAAATAATGAATCCAAACGATTAATCGATTATCAAAATAGTTGGTGATTCATTTTATAATCAATTAGTTGCAAATCGATGCTTGTATCTTGCTAAAAAACAACAACAACAAAAACATACCAGTACAGTTCGATCAAAACAACACCTCGTCATTGTGGTTTTGAACCTGGTGGGGGTAATCATGAAAAAGGAATTTGAGTGGCTTTAGTGAGACAACAGAAGGTAGGGTGTAGGGATGTATCATATATTTTACACATTCTCAGTATATATAATTTTGCGAGTAGCACATATGCATACGCGCAGACATTCTCGCTTGCCTGCACAACGCTCAAGCTGAAACATATCTGAGAGCAAAAGCTCAGCAACTTGTCAGCCAGGGTGAGGATGATGTTGTAGCAAAACAGAGGATTGCCACAGGGGGGGGTTGAAGGCGGGATGGTCTAAAAGCCATCAGTGAAATAATGAGAAAATAATGAAGAAGTTGTTGACAGAAAGGACAGCTATGTATAGGAATGACTGCATTAACAGCAAGCCATCTGAGCCAATAACTCTCACTAACTACTGGGCTTACACACTTTTCATCTACGTGTATTCTCTCCTCCTTGACACACCTAATGTGCGTAATCAGGGAATGAGTGCACAAACAGCAAGGAGTTGTGATTCACTGAATTTTTAGGCCGGCTGTAAATCAAGGAGCATGGAGTTTTCCTGAGACTGAATCTCATTGTAATCCAAGAGAAAAATATATCACACTTCACACACGTTTTGAAAATACCTTCCAGAGTGAATATGTCATCGGCCAGTCAGGACACTGCCGCGCACTTCTCCATCTAACTCACACTAACACTTTAAAGTAGAGCATGATTTTTAAATTATATAATTTAAATCCAACAAAAGTAATTAAATTAGAATCCTGTGCCAATGACTGAATGCATTTTTGGAAATCTTTTAATAAAAAAGGGAATGTTGGTGATGACATGCAGCATGAGAGAATTTGGTTAGTGACACCGTCAATTTTCAAGGTTTGATAAAGCCTCACCATCATCTGATTGTAGATTAAAATATTTATTCATTTGGTTTGTTCTCCACCTGTCTACGGTTGTCTTTGTTCTCCACCTGTCTACGGTTGTCTTTGTTCAAGCCATGTCATATTTGGCAGATTAGTGGTGGCTTTCTATTCCCGGGCGAGATCACGACCCCACCTTGAGGAGAGAGTTTTGTTTTGATTCAAATGCCCTGGAAGGCCAAGCTGTAAATACCAGTTCCCGACTATGTGGGCGTGTGTAGTTTCATGAAGCCGAGAAAAGCAGAGGATGTTGATGATAGTCGCACTGATTAAAGTTTGTCAAATGTGGTCTCCATTTGCCCAATGACCTTATGGGAGAATGATAAATAAAATAATTTTTGCTTTAACTCCGCACAGACATAGTTTTAAATAAACGTTTGAGATAAATCACTGGGATTTAAAGAGTGACTTTGCGTTCATGAGTATTTAGGATGTAATTGCGGATTGAAAGAAGCTCCTCACTAAATCAGTAGTTGGTTTAGCAGGAGATGGGAATACCAAGCATAATCAACTTGGCTTGAGCACAGACCAGGTAAAATTATGTTATTGTGTCCTTAGGGTCACAATGCTGAGTTATTTGGTGCAGAAAGAGGCTATCATTGATTAAGCTAATGATTTACAAATTGAGTTGGGCCTTTTACATGTAGACGTACTGCTAACAGCCAGTAAGCACCCAGAAAAGTTTCCGTCAGACACACTCATATGAGGGCAATGTATGGCGTGAGGTAGCTGAGCGGTGTTCATGTTGTCTCATGCTCAGGTTTATTGAGAAAGACTTTAAGAACTGCCTCCAGAAGTTGTGCTGGAAGCTGTCCGTTGCACTGAAGGAGACTCTTCGTCATGTTGGAGCTTTGGCGAGATGCAGCCCACCCAATCCCCACCTCAAAGCTGATTGCTGCTCATCCTAAACTTTAAATTGATTTTTCAAAGTTTTCAATTTACCACCATAGATAGGCCTTGTCTTACAGTAAGAACTAAAATAAAATGCTTGTCATGCAGTGTAAAATGTGTGGCGTTTCTATTAAAACCGATGAAGCTTATGATTGTGAGTTTTCCATCTTTTAACAATATAGTATTATTACACAATGATGATCTTTTTACATTTCAGAAGCAATTGAATGTTGCTAATATTTTGAGGGTACAAAGTTTTTTTTTTTAATTAGTGACAAAATTACTTTAGTTAGTGACAAAATTACACTTGCCAGTGTAAATTATTCAGAAAAATCCTACATTTGGGGTAAGAGAGGAACGAATAGTGCAATCATATTTGTAACAAGAGCTATAATTTACGATGCTGCAGGAAAGCATTAGTATCACTTTTTTTGGGGGGGGGCAAAAAAATCATTTAGCTTCTAAACTTTTATTTGTAGGTTTATTATTGACCCAGCAAGTTAGTTTACTAATTGCTTTGCTTTCCAACTATTTCAACATCTTACCACTGGATGAGACTATAAACAACTATCCCCCTACCGGTGTATTTGTTACAATTAATAATAAAAATAATAATAACTATTATTATGTGCTGGTATTGTAGTAACAAATGTTAACATAGTTATTTGCTTCTTAAATACCAAGCCAGATACAGAAAGGTAAGATTGAAAAGCTTTTTTCAGGGACATTATGCAGAATAATACAATAGGCACATATGTTACTCACATTTTTAAAAACTAACAAATAAAAAAAAAATATATATATATATATATATATATATATATATATATATATATATATATATATATATATATATATATATATATATAAAATCCCTGTAGCTATTTTGTTCTCGGCATGCAAGCCGCTCATGATATGATATCGTACTCCATCTTTTCCTCTGCATAAAGCCCATCACAGTGGTGAACATAGCAATTATGAAACATTAGTAACACACTGGAGCAGTGTGCAGCTTTCAGGGAGCTGTGGCACAAATGGGGCACTTTGATGCCTTTTTCAAGGGCACCACAAATCTGAATGCATGGGCAATAGCAACATACTGGGCATCGAGCTGGTCCTTGGGCTACATGCAGCCTTGTTAACCGTTTGATCACGGTTATCATCAATGCTTCATTATTTGCTGCTACATGTGCAAATTTGATAGCTGCAGATTAATACTGAGTTTTATTGTATACATAAAAGCAACAAAATAAAGCACTTTTAAAATAAAATACATCAAATTTATCATCATTCTATTGGTGTACTGTTTCGCACGTCTGTCATTGCCGTGCCAGCCTACAGTCATTTCTTTAATTTTCAGCTTGCAAAGTACATTTGCAATTTACAGTACAGTAATGTAATTTCAGCTTTCAAGTGAATTTTCCAAGCAGTTTCATCTTTGTGTGATCATCTTTATTGCTTAATAAGCCACAATAAGATTACAAGGTCTGAGGTGTGCTCTACTTCGCAAGTTTACTCTGGAGCAAAGAAGGGATTAGGTATGGCTTTTCATAACAAAGTGTATAACCTCTACTATTTCTGAGCTTCCAGTGAGAATCGCTCAGATTTTGTGATGTAAAACACATACTAAAACACTAATCAATAAACAAATAACAAAGTTAGCATGTCTGTCTCACAGAGGAAAGGTTGTGGGCTTGAATCTTGTGTGGGTTTCCCCAGATACCCCTACTTCGTCACAGGGAACAACAACAAAATAATGCATGTTGCTTCATCACACGCAACAACAACAAGAAAGGCAAGTTAGGAAGATTCATATTTTTCCATAAGTGTGAATGTGAGTGTGAATGGCTGTAAGTACCCCGCCACTGTCTGGCAACCAGCGCCAAGCAGGCTCGCCCTTATCAATGCCCTTACCTGGGATGGAGCCCTTCAATAGGGCACTATTTGGGTGCCCTATTGAAGCGGCCATGTTGTTCATAAGTATTCAATTAAAAGACAACAAAAAGGCCAACAAGGATCAAAAGGAAAACTAAACAAACACTAGGACAGGACAGGACAGGACAGGACAGGACTGGAGTTGACTTTGACAACAGACAAATGACAACCCACAACGAATCAACAAGGACTGAAAGAAAGCAGGAACTAAATACAGACGAGTTGACGATACAACGAGGAACACCTGGACAAGACACAGAGGGTAGGAGGGAGCTGGTTGGCTAACACAGGGGACTGGGATGACAAGCACAGGTGGACTCAACAACTTTAAGAGAGACAGACAAAGGTACACAAGGAAAAACATGAACCGAAAGTCAAAAACCAAACTCAAAGGACAGACTATGACAGCTTCATTTAGAAACTCGTTCTACGGGTTCTATAGACTAATGCAAAAGGGCCTATTGGAGGGCATTAAATTCCACACTCAGAATTGCACGGTTTTATCTTTGAGACAAGCTTACTGGCAGGATGAATCAGGTTGCCTCAGAGCCAGGGCTGGCCTGGCGGCGGGCTGCCTAGTGATAGGCCGGGCATCTCTGCGCGTGCACAAACCTTTGCCCGCTCTAGTAGCAACCACCACGGGGCTGGCTACTGAGCTGACTGGCCTCGCTTGGAGGGCGTAAGAAACGCTTGCCGGAATGTCCGCCAAGATCGTTTAGCTTCCCGCCTCCATCACCGTGGATGGGCGAATTTTGGTACTTTATTTATTACTTTTTAAATACTATTTTGTTCTGAACAAGTATTGTAGGTGAAAGCGTGCACTACGTCAACTAATTTTAATTGAAAGTGTTGTTGTTTGTTATATCAGTGCAATACTGTTAAAATATAGTTATTCATTCATAGAGGTGATGAGGTAATGGTTGACAAAAAGTATAGTGTGTGAACCTTTTGATTTGTCTCTATTCTATTTGCTAAAATTGATGAAAAGTATAAATATGCGTGCTGATCTGTTTGTCAATGTTGAAAAATTAGTTGAGCATCACGTTTAGGGTTGGGGGGGGCTGTATTCGATGGCTTGCCTATGAGTAGGCAAAGATGGCCCTGGTTCCAGGTGTACCCACCTCTCACCCATGACACTAATGAGGACAAGAAAGCATAGAAAATGAATGAATTGATACATTTTATTTAATAACGTATACAAATGTTGTGCGTTTTAAGTATATGAGATAATGTCTCACAACTTTTCTTTTTACTTTCCGGTAGTTAAACTGGCATCTGATTCAATGCAAGACACCCTGCAAAGGGTGAGTCATTGCAAAGCCATTGGCCAGTAAATGACACAATTATCCCGTGAGTTGGGGTTAAATAAAGAGAAGTGACTTGTTAAAAGTCTGATTACTCCCTAATAAAGTCATCTAAACAATGACACGTACTCATTTCCACAAATAATTTATGCATCTTTTCAGAATGTGGACAACAATTACTACCATGAATTTGCCACTGAAGTATGTCGCATGTAAAAAAAAATAAAAAAAGGAAATTCATTCACCTGTTTCAATTCATTATGAAATAACGCTGTTACCTTGGAAAAAAAATCTTCATTGTCCAGGCAAGCACCTGATGGAAAACGCTGTCCCGTTTGCTTTCTGAGCTTCAGTTTTTGGCAAACGTAAAATGTATCTTCTCATTTGTGTTGCAGAAGAGACAGCCATTTTCAATATACAAGCAAGGACTGCAAAGGTTAATCATCAATTTGCAGCTCATCTTTGTCTAATACCGATGGAGCCTGATGATTGTTGGGGGAGTGGATAGAGATAAAATCAGCCAAAGCCAAAAACAAGCCCTTCTAAGTGAATGTTGGTTAACTGAAGCAGGCGAGGGGATTACCTTATAGACTTCTTTCCTGTTGTTCCATTATTCCTCTATGTTCTATACAGGTCTTCTATATTCACTAATTTTGTTTTGTGGTCTGTACTCAAGACACTTCTTGTAATCTTTAGTATGTAACTCATGTTTGTTGTTGCATGTTTTGCAATAAAATACAATATATCCATCTATCCATTATCAGAACGCTTTATCCTCACGAGGGTCGCGGGCGCGCTGGAGCCTATCCCAGATGTCATTAGGTGGGTTCCACCCTGAACTAGTTGCCATGGCACACAGAGACGAACAACCATTCACACCCACAATCACACCTATGCACAATTTAGGAATGTGGGAGGAAAACAGATTGCCCAGAGAAAACGCACGCAGGCATGGACAGAATGTGCAAACTCCACACACGAAAGCTAGCTATATGATTGTTATAATTATAATTATCATTGCCCTGCGTTTGGCTGGCAACCAGTTCAGGGTGTATCCCGCCCACTGCCCAATGACAGCTGGGGCTCCAGCACACCTGGTATAGATAACGGATGGATGGATGGATGGATGGATGGATGGATGGATGGATATTTATCATTATTTGAGCAGCCTGTCAAAAAAGAAGGATTGTACTCTTTATATAGACCCTTTCTTTTTCCCCCTGGAATCATGACGATGGTAGATTTTTTTATATAAATACAATCAAGGACAAAGCCCTCCTCCCCCAGTCTGAAAATAAAAATGTAATTAAATTCCTAATTTTCTCACATAATATGCATAAGTTCGAGTTCATGTGATTGTAATCATTCCATGATAAGGTTTAGTCAGATAACAGCATTGTTAAATTAAAGCTGAGCTAACACCACTTCTTACATTGATTGTGTTTTACAGTGGTACTAACCAGAGGTAGGCGCGTCATTCAATTTTGCCGGTCCATCATTTGTAATTATTTCAAGTCATACCGAAACTGTAACCGACAGTCTGTCACTGCCTCATTGTTATTTTAACCGTGCTTCCATTATCGATAAATTACAATTTGTCACCACTGCTTTAGTACCGTCCGTCTTCTGTCATCGTCAGTCCGTCACTCCGTCATCCGACTGTCACTCATTATCGTTACGCCCAGCTCAAGCTACACAAAAAATTGTTGTTTACGAAGGTCACTCTGTCAGATTAGCAGATAAATTTGTTCTTGGACCGAGCGAGTGGCCACAGTCCTATGTGTGCAACGAATGAGCAATGGCCACTGAGCAGCCTAGCGCTGGACTCATTTGTTCATTTTAATAAAACAAATATGAAAAACGCCAGCACATCGATCGGTAGGTTTCCACTTTTGTTCATTGTGCATATAATATTTGAATTCATCAAGTGGTGTAGTCGCAATCGGCTCATTGAGTTATGATCCAAAGACCGTATTATTTAAATGTATGACTTTACTATTCTATTTATTTCATTACTATTTGGGTGCGCGGCAGCTTGGCCGAGGTCCTCTCAGCTGTGTGAAAAATGTGGCTGAACTTCGATGAATTTAGCAAAAAATAAATAAAAAGACAGTATTTTGCTTAGTGCAACAAAGATCAAAGGTGGTTGCACTTCAAATATGGTAAAGCAGCGCCGCATGTCCTGTCTTTGACATTCCTGTACAGCCTAAATGGCAGCATGGCACTGCACTGATCGCGCCGTTGTCAGAAGTGGGCAAGTAAGCCTACGTCTGATGCCAACAGACGTAGTGTTCAGTAGCATGCTTTAAGCTGTATTATTGTATTTTCTTGAGCTTCTCAAAAATAAAGCTTTCGTGAAAAATTCAAGTTCATAGGTTTGATATTAATAGCCCTTTGAGAAACTCATAATAAAGCTTACAAGCAGTAAAAAAGTTCATGAAATAAAAAAGGAAACTGGGAAAAAAAGCTGAAAAATACAACCAAGTCAAAAGGATATATGCTTTAAATCAAACCTTCCTGCAGTGTGCTCTGATTAAACGAGGGTAGTTCACTCACCCCTATGTTCACAAGAGATTGTTGAACGTCGTGGTCTACTCCATTGTGTCATTTTGCACCTGTGCACTGAGCAGTCAAGTAAAAATAATAACAATAATAATTCATTATTTTTTACATTTGAACAGCTTCACTACCTTCAAACAAAGATGTTGAAAACTGGTACAAATTGTAACTGACTGTGAATGGTGAACAACGGCCGTCAGCTTTTTAGAAATGTTGAGATCGTATTTTGCAGCCAATGAATTGAACTCCTGGTTCAACATACTGAAGTCGTCCGACTGTAAATATATAGTAAGTTACAGTAGTAAATAGTGAGTGCCACCTTGTGGAAGCAATGGGGTAACAATCATAACCTATTTTTTTGATGGCAAGGTATCATAAATAATGGATACCAGGAGACTCGATGAATCGGTATTGTGTTGCATTGACATTCTGCCAGTTTCTGGATTACTTCTCGATTAACTGTTTTTGAATCTTTTGAATGGCTGTGTTGTAATGGCATGTTCTAATCCAATCAGCAGCTGGTGCATGAGCTGTTTCCTTCTGAACTGCCTGATGCACTGGCGCACCGTGACCCCAGTTGTAGGGCCTCGAGCACGCACCAGCACGCTGATCTTGGTGCACATTAAATAGTCAAACGGCAGTCTGAGTTTCCAAATGGTTGGTTTAAAGCGGAGCGGCTCGGAGAATATTTCCAAACACACCCTAAAGCTTGTCGTCCCCCAAAACCCCGTCGTGAGTGCATTCGGAAATATGCTCCAAGTGCACTGCTTTACTCAGAGTGTTTGGAAACGCATCAACTTGTTCAAATTCAAAGTGACCCAAAAAACAGAGCCCAATGCAGGCAATATAAGACTGATAGTAAACAGCTTGATTCAGAAATTGTGAGCGAAGCACACTCTTCCTCTGACAGCAAACGAGGATGAAGATGATGAAATATTGGCTTATAACTATGATAAAGTTTGTCTGAAAACAGTTTACCTTACCTACTAGAAACCCACGTTGCATTGTAGCCAGAGGTACAATACTGGTTGATGAATGTGACTTTTAAATTCTTGTTGTTGTTGTGCAAAGCAAAAGTTAGTTCGCCTTACTACATCTGGCATTATTTCTTCTTCATCATCTTAGAGGAAGAGAGAAAAAGAAGACGGCTAAGAAGAAGAAGCAATGCTTTTCACAATAACTAAAGTTTTAAAAGGCACATTAATCTACCAGGATTGTACCTTTGGCAACAATGCAGCGCAGGAACCTAGTTAAAATAAACTGGTTTAGAGAGAAAGTGCAAAACTTAAACCTAGTCATTAACCAACATCCCGTCGTCCTTGTCCGCTGCTGGTAGTGCAGAGTATGCTCCGCTCATATTGATTTATTAATGCAGCCTGCAGCTCTGTATTTATTTTTCATTTGCATTTTAAAAGTTACATTTATGTCATGTATGTGTATATTAAGTATTTAGAAGGGTGGGAACCATGTGGTGGCGTAAAAGAGGCATAAATACACCCCAAAATAAAAAACAACTTGAAAAAAAATTCCACCTCTAATTTGGAAATTCAGGAATATAATATTTATATTTAAACACACATTTCACTTGCTGATATACTGTACATGCAGTTCTACCTACCTACCTCCCTATATACCTATCCATAAATTCCACTGTAAATGAACTAATTTTAAAGGATTTTGCCCCAAAATGTGCAAGGCCATTCTGTAAACCTTGCTACCAGACATTGCAGGCCAACAAGTAATATTCTATGGGTGATCTACTGTATTTTATTTCCCTATTAGACCCCTGATGCTTGGTTCACAAACTTCTCTAATTAAGAATTCTTCTTCAGCAAATTCACCCGTGAAATGGCTCTTGCTGCAAGAACGTGGGGTGATAAAAGGAGTTATTGGACCTGCGACCTCCTTCGCCTCTTATCTCCCATAAACACTTTGGTTGGTTTTACAGGGCAACGGAGGCAGAGGAGGAGTGACTGATGACATATTCATGGACAGTGCAACAAAATGTCTGAGTAAAGTTATCACATTTTAACTTGTGTTGATTAATTCCTGGCATTGGCTTCATACATCATTCTGACACATAAATAATCAATTGCACTGCATGTGCTTCTTTCTTTTGGGGGAAAAATAACACTACACCCTCATTAGCCTTATATAGGCTGCAATAATAGCTTGTAGGTTGAGCATCAGGTCTGCACAGATGATTCTCTGTTATAAAAGTCACCCTGGTGAAATGGCACCATATTTTATTCCCTCTGTCTCTTCAACCTGATTCTGTCACGTTCTGAGGATGGCAGATGTTCAGATATTGTCATTACTTTCCAGACAGTTACCCCATCCCCCCATCAGATATTACAATTCTATGGTGGGATTATGTTCAAACCTGCCTGAGGTATGCTTGCCAGAAGGAACAAGATAACGCATAACATGACAGAGCGAGTGCTGATGCAGGTGGTAAGCTTTCCTCTAGTACAGAACTCCAAGGCTTGGTAAAAGTCCTCCCCTGGTGGGAAGGGAAAGAGATGGGCGAGCGTTTATTTTTCTCACTCCAAACATTTCTGCCTGAAGATCAGAGGCAAACTCCTGTTCCCTGAGTTACCAAGCATCCAATCACAGTGCTCTAATGCCATCTCCTACATACAATATTTGCTCACACAGTTCCCAAGGAGCAGATTTGCATATTATTTTAGGATTGCGGAGCCACAATAACTACATTTACAGTATGTAAGGGGTCCCTGAATCCCCAAAAGATATAGTATACAGTATTAGGTTATCCTTTACGTAGAATTTCCTTTGAGGTGTTTCCTAGTGAGGTGCGCAGTATTCATTTTGAACACCCACCTACCGTATGCAAGTTACCGCATACTGTATGCTACCTTGACTGTTAAAGCGGGAAATTTTCCATCACCAGCATTCTTCATGTAGAAGTGTTGACAGTTGTTATAATGAAGCTAATGTTATTGTTGTCACTATATGTAAATTAAGATGAAAACATCGTGAATAATTGCTTGCTGCGACATTGGCACTGGTGTAAAGGGGAGTGTTGTAATTTATTGATAGGTGCTCAGATAGTGAACACGAAACTTCTCAGGCATCCCTCACCAGAGAGGGTAAGGCAAGAAAGGCAAGAGATTGTTATCCTAGACAAACACTTTCGTGAGATCTTATTTGCCAGGCCAGTAGCAAATTGCAAGCTACTCTAAGTCAAGCATGGAGATAACTGATTTCACTGCCCTGTAAGGTGTTTACATTTTCCCTTCTATAATCACCCAGGCATCATTTATGCTGCTGTTGATTTAGAATACAATTTATTAAAAGGATTAGCTAGAAAGCATATCGTTATCATGCAGAGCTTCCCACGACTTTTACGCATTACACTTCATTTTTGGTGAATAGCGTGCAGCAACTTGAATTAATTATGCAGATGAGGTAAAACTTCCTTCTTGGTAATACAGTATTTCCAATTCAGGAAGGCCTTAAATATATATATCTGTTGTTGCAGATCTCTAGTCTCCTGCTGCTCACTACTACCTTCCATGCTTTGTTTCTGTCTCACTGTGAATGCAGCGTGGATGCATTGCATCTTCCATCAAGTATATTTACCAAACGCATGCGAGCCATAGCCTGCTGTTGCCCCTGCTGCAGAATGACTTCTAACTGACTGTGTGATACTTTTACTCTGATGCGTGCAAAAACAGAAAATGAGCTCTAACTTGAACACACTATTATGTAAATGCTTGCAGTGCAGTGTTGGATCACATCAGTGCTTGGCAGCTCACAGCACATATTTGTGATGGCAGGAAAACACTGGCGAATCGCTGATACGAGCCTTCCAATGGGATGTTTTTGTGCCAAAGTGAGCAAGGCTTTCCAAGTTGATGTTGAAATTTACACACCAGCTGGAGTTTTGGGAAAATAAACAAGATGCACTTAAGTTCAAACGTATTTGGACAGTGGCAGAGTTTTTAGGATTTTGCTTTTTGTACTCCACCACAATGGTAATAAAGCAGTAACAATGCGATTGAAATGTGGATTTTCATTTAAAGATGTTCTCACAAAAATATGTGTTTGCCATTATATATGTCAGTTTTCTGTTTGGACATAATTGTGTAAAAAGGTTCAGGCTTCAGACAATTATGTTCCAACTGAAGGCTTCAACTTTATTATATTTTATTCCTCTCACTTTTTTGACGTGCTCCTCCTTCCTTATTTTTTCAACCAGTTCTCATCAATCCAATTTCAACATGTTCCAAAAATTCATGCCAAGTGTGCTTGCATTTTACAATTCCAAAAGTTCATGGTTTTCCCCAAATTCCATGTTTTCCACCAAAAAAACTCCCCTTCCTTCCCCGTGAAACATTCAACATCACGTATTCATTATAATTTAATCAATTTCATAAGTATCCCACAAAAGAGCCTCATCCATTCTTAATGACACTTTCAACAAAACAGATTCACGTTGTTCCACATTCTAAATATTCAACTCAATACACCTTGGGAATGATTTTCAACATGCCAGAAATTCCCACAAGCAAAAGGTGGAAAAAAAAAAAAAATATATATATATATATATATATATATATATATATATACACAAATGTTTTTCATATTTTCAAAATAAAATCCAAATATTAAGGACTTTTTGTTTTTCTGTTCTGTTCTATTTTTTTAAACCGATTCAATACCATTCCAACTTTAAACTGTTCAGATGATCCCTTTTTTGATTTTTTTTAAATTCCTAAATAAAAAAGCTATAATTACAACAACACTTTTTTGAAAATGTGTCCATGCAGGTCCGCTGATAGTGTAGTGGTACACACGCCTGAGTTGTGTGCGGGCAGCGTGGGATCGATTCCCGCTCAGTGACAGTGTCTATGTGTGCCCTGCGACTGGCTGGCGACCAGTTCGGGGTGTAGTCTGCCTTCGCCCATTGACGGCTGGGATAGGCTCCAGCAACTCCCCGCGACCCTGTATAGGATAAGCGGTTTGGAAAATGACATGACATGACGTGTCCATGCATATTGCTCAAATCTTAGCTGGAGTCGGCTTACACTCAATGTATTGTGCATTTTATGATGTTTAGGACCACTCAAGTAATATTTGATTTCATCATTTGAAGATTCACCAACATTTTGCCCATTTCTGCATATTACAACACTTTACTAATCAGTACTATCAACTTCAGCAAACCATTACATCACTTTTTCATTTAACTATTCATTGGAATCAGCTTTATAAAACATTCAGTGTTCTTACAGTTTGTTTCAAGATTCAGTTTTCTTTTTCTTATGATATACAGTAATTCATACATAATGTATGTGCAGTATACTGCATGCTGTGCAGTTTTCAGGATGCATACGCAGAACAATTATGGCTTTCCCAAGGTTGAGCCATGTAAAGAGAATAGTGCTTTTGATAATGCCATTTGATTCTGTGCTTCTACAAAGAATTACAAGGCAATGCGTTTACACAAAGAAGATCAAAAGTATTTCGAGACCTAGTAAGGCTTTGTAAGAACAAGATTGTCTTTAAATTGGCAGAGTGAAATTAATTCTATTATATTTACGGACCAAGAAATAGGAGGCTGGTTCAGAGAGGAGAGCTCAATGTAGGGGAAATCATGGAAACTGTATCAGGTTTGGCAAGCTCTCATTGATGATTATCAGGCTACTCACTAATTGAATACCTTCTTGCAATCTTATAGTTTCAAACCAATATTGGAACACGATGCTGATCAAGTCTCAGGTCTGGGAATTACTTGCTCCCAGGTTGATGAGCAATTTAGTTTCGCTGATCTGCAAAAATGCCTGCAAGGAATCCGCACAATGTCAATTGATGCTTGAAGAACATCTCTGAGCTTTAGCCCCTTTTCCACCGCAGGAACCTTTGGAGGAACCTTTCACTTTACCCAGGTAAAGTGGTTCTGCCTTTTGTTTCCACCCAAAATATTTTTCAGCCATTTGTGCATTGAAAAATGCACAAAGTGAAGGACCAAACCGCCACTACTCCCCAGGACTTGTATGTCCTGAGTCTGGTAACAGACAAAAGCGATGATGTGCTGTTGACACACATTATTGTGTTTCAAGTAGGTTGTTGGAGGGCTCATACCACGTTGACCCACGTGACAGTCATTATCACACTGAAAAGTATGTTTCAGTGTTTGAAAAGTGATTTTGCTGATCATATTCATTCTAGTTTTACTGGTATGGTAGGATATGTTTACGAGCCACAAGCTATCAGCACCGTAGCATAGCGGTCTCATAGCATAGCCGAGGGACCGGTAATTGGAAGTAACAGCTTTCCAACTGAAACAACTTTGCAGAAAGAAAGTACTGAAAAGGCTGCCATACTGTGAAGGTTTAATTCAGCATTTCACAGATCACAGATAAACACTATAATTAGTTCGCGGGGCCACATATGACTCTACAAGTAAGTGACAGATGACTTGCTCTTTAAGGTCATAACAAATGCTTCTTCTCACATGTGGATGCAGGTCAGGTTATTGTTGCATCCATTTGCTGCTCCTGAAATAGTCAATTAATACTCTGCATTGGAGTGGCGGTGTAATTTCGTCTCCAAACGATCGTGGGGGGGGCTACTGTCCTCCCTCACTGTGACAACTTAAAATGCGTCTGCTCTCAGAATAGACTGTGGAGTCAGTGTCAACACAATAGCAGAGTTGTTTTTCATTCAAAGTTGAAATTGCATTGGATATGAACTTCAAACTATCAAGATACTATCAAGATGAAATGTAAAATACGTCTAATACAGACGATAAGGGAGACTAGTGGTTTGCAGATATAAATCATACTTCTAAGATTCAGGGATGGGCTCTCCAAACTACAGCCCTCTGTGTGGTGTTTACATGTTTCTGCTCTCCCTGTACTCTGGCTTCCTCCCACATTAAAAAAACATGCATCTTGCTTGATTGAGGACTCTAAATATGTCTATCTGTGTGAATGGATGTTTTTCTAGATGTGCCCGACAATTGTCTGGCGTCCAATCCACGATGTACCCCATTCCTGAGCCTAATGACGGCCAGCGCTGTCAAGCGATTACATTTTTTAAATTAATGAATCCCCAAATTTTCCATAATCGACCGCGATTAATCACATTTTTCATCGACATTTTTTACAAAGCATGGAACGGATATTTATTTGAGTAAAATGAATGTGAACAAAATGATACAGTATAAAAAAGTATATTTCTATTCGAAGACTGTTCTAATAGCTTTCTTTGATCGATGAATATGATTCTTTTTCCTGTAAAATACAACTGTTGAATGATACTCCAAAGACGTACAACTCTTATGGTATTTGAATTTAGCTTTGCAAAGTGCGCAAATTATTTTGGATTTCTCCATTGAGCCGTCGAGCAACTTTTTAAAGCAAAACTATGCAAAAGTCCGTCTTTGTCTGTCTTTGTGACAGTGACTCTCCTCTAAGTTTGGCTGCAAAGTTAGCAGAGGTCAGCTGCCACAAGAAGTAAAAAAAAACGGAGTTAACTGAGTTCTTTTTTAAAACGCCTTATATAATTTAAATTCATCTCCAAAGTTAATGCTTTAACTTTGACAACCCTAATATATATGTCTATACACACACACACACACACACAAACACACTCCCACCTGCACGCACACGTAGCGGTGCAAATGCATTGTCAATATCAACAATGGATGACAAGAAATGTAGTCAAATAGGTACAGATATAGCATATAATGTAAAAACTTATAATGAATAAATATACCGTATATATGTACATACATTGATATGTATACATTATGCTTATATAAACATATAAATGCAGGCATTGGTAGAATTATTTTTAAAAATGACATTCTTAAAATCTGAATTGGCTAATTCTGTGTCCAAAAAAGCATAGAGGCTATACAGTTGCATATCTGGCCCTGAAAATGATCATAACCTGCTCAACTACTGCCTTACAGTAGATGTCGCTCTAATAAACCTCTGTGCTCATTTTCTACTAGTGATGTGAAAATAAATAAATACATGGGAACTGGTTTTCTTTAAGTTTAATTTACATGTAGTCTATAAAATATAAATAATCAAGTATAAGTGGTTAACAATGTTTAAAATGTTATTTTCTTATCAAGCATATCCTAATTTGAATTAATAACATTTTCTTTTAAATGACGTTTTTTGTGAGTTATAATTTTGCTGCTTTTGCTGATTTTAGATTTTTGTCAAGGTACCGTTTCGGTTTCAGTATTGAGGTAGGTACTTTATGCAGGTATAGTATCAAAGTCAAAATTTTGGCATTGTGACAACACTACTCTCTTTTATATTTTAGAAACCCACTTTTATTTCTTTACTTTTAAATGCTTTTAAAGTTTTCTGTTAATGTGTTTAAATGTTGTCAACGTACATTCGAATAATTTTTGTAAGCTACTTTTGTTTTCCCTGCTTTCCTTTTGAATGTTGTTAAATGTGTTTGTAAATGCTTGTCGGTGTTGTGTCTTCACTTGTGTGAAGCACATTGAGTTGCCTTGTGCATGCAATATGCTCTATAAATAAAACTGCCTTGCCTTGCCTTTAATAACAGTAGATACAGCAGATGAGGCGAACATACCCATTACTCCGTCACTGTGTGGCAGGCCTTTTAGCCAAGCTGTAATTGTGGAGGGAGGTCAAGGTGTTGCTTTGAAAGGTTGTGAATTCTAATGGATTTGTGCATTTGAGCTCTGAGCGCGCACCTGTTGATTTTTTTTTTTAATATGGTACTAAATGTAAATATGGTGTGTGTGCGTGGGTGGGTGTGTAGGGGTGTGTGTGTGTGTGTGTGTGTCTGTGGCATTGTATGCTTAAGGATGAGATTACTGAAAGGGAGAATAGAAAAAATGTGTTGTATCTACAATTTTCCATAATGGGGAGACAAAGAATCATCCAATGCCATTGTATACATACATCTAAATGAGAACTCACATAGTGCGTGGGAGTACAGTTCCTATGTTGACTGTGGTTGGGAAATATATTGTGTTCTTAATTGAGGAGTTGGTAAAGATAGGGACCTAAAATGCTGGACAAAATACTGTAAAATCAAGATGCCCGGTTTCCTATGCCACAAAAACTAGATGTTGGCCAGTAAATCAGACATAATGGAAGCATGCCAAAGACAAAGCAGCATATCCACGACCTTATTTAAAATGTATAGTATATTCAGACACAAACTGTAACAATAATCAATAATTGTAACTGTCATACATGTAAATTGAGCAGAAGCTCACCTCTTTGTAATCAAGCCTCTTTGTTGTTGTAATTATTTTGTACTAACACTCTTAATGAGGGCCCATTAATAGAAACAAGGCTGTGCTGTACAATACCTGCTGTTTGCCACACTTCATAGCAGGGGGTTTAGTAGGTTATGAAAGAGTTTGTTCTGAAGATGTATAGAGTCTGCTGTTTGGGTTAATTAGAGGGAACCCACCCCCTGCGGCACAGTAAACCTCCGGAGCATTTCTCTTATGTCTGCTGAGATATAATGAATAGTACACATCTGAGGACTGCCCTTTTTAGTTGGCCCTTTTGCTCTGGTGGCAGACGAGTTTTTGAAGCCCTAATAAAATGAGCCAATACTGCTTTGCTGAGTTACAATCATCATCTCAAATGGAAGAGGACAATTAGTTGTATTTGTGATTTCATGTCTTCAATATACTTCCTTCCTATTCTGGATTTCACAAAAAGTCACATTGATGACTGTGACTGAAATTGATGGATCGAGCATTCTTTGAAAGATGCATTTCATTGTAAATTTGAGACACAGTTGGTTATATACACTGGCCAGTGGCCACAATCAGATATTTGATTCCGTGTGGGACCACTTCTTCAATGGTGCAATTAAAAATGGAATTTTCTAGGGGCTCCAGGGGAGTGCTACACTTCAGAATTTGTACTTAATTGCCTTACCTGGATAATGAAATATTTAATTAAATAACTAGAGTTCATGCATATACGAGCTATATTAATATCTATGTCAATAAAACACATTGCAGTTGTTGTATGGTGCACAGTACTGCACCATAATCTGACTAATCTGACAGATGTTTCTTGTATTTTACACCTCCCACACAGTAAAATAACATGACCAAATAATAGTCCCACTAGTCAGTGTGCAATGCATTTATGCAAACTACAATCCCAATAATAAACATTAAAACTTAGCATCGTTATCTTGGTGATGGTAAGATTTTATTTTATTTATATAACTATTTCATTCAATCTCATTAGATGATATAGCAATAACACTATCCACATGCGTACGGTGGATTGTGTATTGAGTCTTAGAGGGTGAATGGAAAACACATTTGATAATCAAACAGTTTCTCCTATATAGCGCAGTGTGAATATAATGTATGTATGTATGTGTGTAAGTAATAAATACATTATGAATGTTTGGACCAAATATATGCCTTACACTAAAGCAAAAAGCAATAATTAAGATAAACTCAAAAATAAAAATGAAAACCCAATAGTTCTGTACAAACAAAATAACATAAAAAAGACATACAGCAATAATATAATAGAGTAATGTAAAATATAAAAGCTAGCAAACGACAATAACACGCATACAACCCAGCAGTTAAGTTACAGTGCAGACTCAAAGGTGATTTAATAAAAGGCAGTGGTAAAGAAAAAAATTAAAAGCTGAAAATTGCAGCAGGCATGCAGTTCTTTTAATCTTGATATGTTGGGCATAAAAAAAACTCAAAATGCTTCTTAAGAATGAGTCCCGGGGACATTTGAAGTCTGGAATGTTCATTTTGCTAACATCACCATAGTACATCAAGTCTCAGGTTGCCATTGTAAAGCTGGGCCTCATAGTTGAGGGTGAAGTCAAGTGATATCCTCTTTTTTATGTTTGGTGTTGACTGAACTAGCTGCAACTGTATAGCAGTATATTGCCGACTCATATAAAGACACTTTTACAGTAGTGGTACGTGCAAGATAAGCGATAACTGAACATGTTTAAAAGACTTTAAATCATTAAATTCATGATGTAGTCCACAGGTTTTACTTCATAATCGAAATATTGCAGGTTAGGTTTAGGTTGTTTGGTCACTTTTTTCACCATGAAAATACAATACAATACAAATATAAATGAACTCAGGTCATACTCCATTTTGTCTCATAAGGATACAATGCCTTGAAGAGAGCAAAGCATCAAATACCAAACAATGACAGGCTTGAAAAGGCCGAGATTGTCCTCTAATTTGAAAGGTCTATTCGTTTTGAACTATATAATATGCAATGCAGCGCTTAAGTTTTGTTAAGTTTTTAAGTTTTGTTTCTTTGATATTCAGAAAATGTGCATGGATCAATAAAATCTGATGCATGTTAACCATACGAAATAACAAACAACATTAATATTTCATAAGTCAATATTTAGCGTGAATGAAGCACAGTTACTCCCACACTATGTGCCCTATTTTCATACCCAGCGCAAGTCTAGCGTAAAGTGCAGTCAACATGGGTGGAGTTTTCTTTCTTTTGGTATCTTCTTTGGTATCTAGCTATAAGCGGACGTTTACATTGCATGCACGTTGTTATGTTATGAAAGGCAGCTAACTCGGGGCTAATCGAAGCGGTTCCACTTATGCCCTTTAAATTCAGCGCAGAAAGAGCTGCGCGGTCTGCACCGCACACCTTTCATGACATGCACACAACACCCACGAAACAGTAACTGAACAGTTGTTATCACTCGGCACTAGTGCCACGATTCCATTAGTCCCAGACAGCCCCACACCACACACCACTCCGAGCTCACTGTCATTCATTTGGCCCTTCCAAGTCAACGGCTTGTCGTCTTCACTCTGCAGTGTCCGAAGCCCGTCAGCACTGCCCAAAGCCGCCATCCCCGAGGCGGGAGCCACAACCGTCGGGCCGGGGAAGTGGCGATGCTCCGTTCTGGTGGCTGTAGACCTCTAATTAAAGTGAATGGGACCCAGTGTGTGAAAGGAGCCACTTCTTCCCAACTCCCCAATTCAAAAATTAAAGTGTTTTACTGGTAGCTCTTCTGAGAAAGTTGGCAGAAAGTTTCATCTGCAGGGACGGTACGAGGGTGTATCCTTACTTTGTGGCCTTTTATTGAAGGCAGTCTAAGGCATACCTGTGCACTAATCATGGTGTCTAATCATCTTGATATGGCACACCTGTGAGGTGGGATGGATTATCTCGGAAAAGTAGAAGTGCTCGCTATCACAAGTTGTGGAAAAACCTTTAGACCTTTGAGTTCATCTCATAAAAATTGGGAGCAAAACTAAAAGTGTTGCGTTTATATTTTTGTGGAGTGGAGATAGATAGACAATTCATCCCATGAGGAAAAGTAGATTTACTTACTCTATAAAGTTGAGACTGAAAGAGGACAAATGAATCTTATGAAGGCAACATTTACCGCCAGTAGCCCCAACTCACCACCCCATCTCACCCACACCCACGCATGCGTGCACGCTACCTAACCCTAACCCTGAGGATGACAATGCCAGACATCAACCGCAAAATAGCACTTTTATCTCAGTGAAAATTTTAGCCCTTTTTATTGTTAATGTGCTGTTTAAATAGTAAAGCCATGAGTTATTTGTGATGGAATCATTTATTTGTACTAAAGCATCAGTTGTCTACCTCACAGAATCATACTGTAGCAGGGTCACAGAACTCTAGATCATCTTCCATGAACTAAGTAGCCTTCTAACTATGTGATGGCCAAAAAACATAATTGATGCTCACAATCAGCGCTGTCAAACTCCAGTCCTCGGGGGCCGCCCTCCTGCATGTCTTAAGGCCCTGATACACCAAAACGACGTTCACCAACAGTGACAGACGCTTACCCCCTGTGGCATCCGGCCGGCTGTCGGCACGTCACGTTGGCAAAACACACCGCAAAGACAGACAGCGACGCTGACCATTAAAGTACCTTCTGCGCATGCATAAGATGTAATACCCTTCCATACCATTGGAGGCGGTAGTCACCATTTCTCATTGTTACAACGTAAACAATGCACTCTGCTCTATTCTTCACTCACAATGAACTCCCACGCGAAGTAAACCATCACGTTCTTGACACGGTATTGTGGAATACTTACATTGTCAACCCTCGCTCTTGTACTTGTAAGAAGATTAAGGCAGCGGAGGCATGCTCACTGTTTTTCCACCTTTGTCACTTCACGATGGTGCTCCGCGCGCTGATTTGTGCTGATCAGAGTGACCAAATGTCACGACTGGCGACGCCGATTCAACATATGTAAACGCCCCTAAGACGCTTGCAGACGGGTTACGACACTTCGACGGTGGCCACTACATCAATCAGACGGCGCTTAAAGACGCAACGACGCAACGACGCTTAACGACCTCCGACGTCGGTTTGGTGTATCAGGGCTCCTCGTCCAACACACCTGATTCAAACGATCAGGATCAGGATCAGGCTCATGCAGAACTTGCTGATGAGCTGATCATTTGAAACAGGTGCGTTGCAGCAGGGAGAGATGGAAAACAGGCAGGACAGTGGCCCTCGAGGACCGGGGTTCAACACCCCTGCAATAACCTTGCAAACAGCTGTGTGCTGAGTGTGTCCAGTAACGTTCCAATTCCGCCATGGATACATTTCACCTTGCCCATTTGTTCTGACTACTGCTGCTGCTCACACATCGGGGGATTAAGATGACACACCTGTAGTGTGTCCGAAGGACAGGCACACAGCATGCCACCAATGGAAAAGTGACCTCAGTCATCACTTGACCCCACTGCATATTTTCACCTCTTCTGTGATTTAGACTAGTGTTTATGTACCTTAGGCAAGCCGCAAACAGTACGTTTCAGAAACCATAAACACCAGCAAACAAAAATGTCCATAGAATGTACACACATTAATGTGCCACTGTGTGGTTGTGAATCACTACCACATCTACACGGTATTCTCTGTCTCACTCAAGTGTACATGTGTCTGGGGTCCTCACACTGGCCCACGTGTTCAGTAGAAATAGACTTGGTTAAGTGGTTAAAGCAATGAGGGGCAGTGTATAGTGTGAAACAATGACTCCTTCCAGGTGCTGGTGTTCTCTGAGACGAGTGGGATTGGATGAGACAGGAGGTTTGTGGAGCTGCTGAGCTGCTAGCATTGGACTTGGCATCTCTTGGCCATGGAATGGCTGACAGGCAGGAGCGCCTGTCACAGCACATAAAGGCCACACTGTACTACCACTGGTGCTGTAGGGTGGAATGGCTCCCCTAAGTCCACCTCTTTGGGCCAGACCTACACTGGCCACATGTAAAGTGAATGCATGAGTCACGCTTTTGTGTGATTGAAAAATTGCATTAGGTAAGAGAATGACCGGTGATGGCATTGCGTGACACGACAAAACATTTATTCATTGCTGTGTGTATTATGTTCCTTATGATTATAAAAAGAACTGGAATTTTGCAAACACAATTGAAGTTGAAACAGATTTTCATGTTATTTTGTAAGATTCGATTGTAAAATAATGACTGATTGTGTAGTTGTTCATTCAGCTGAGTTGAGACAGTTTGTGTTCAGTTCCCACTCAGTGATTGTGTGCATGTGAGGGCTACTGCTTGTCTATCTCTATGTGTCCTGTGATTGGTTAGCGACCAGTTAAGGGTGTACTGTAGTTTGTCTCACGGTCAGAATTCAGAAGGGATAAGCTCCAGCTCCCCAACACCTTGGACAGGATAAGGGGTTATTAAAATGGATGGATGGATATAGCACAATACCTTTTATTAAATTTGACCAACTACCTTAAGGCCATTTCTCCACCACAATTACAAAAAACATTGTAATTATAAAAGCATGTCTTGAAATGGAATTAAGTACATTTTGTCCAAGAAAGTGATCATGGGTCTCCATGGGTACACTGTTCTCCTTATGGTAAAACAGTTTTCCTTGGGAAATGGTATGAATTTAATTGTTATGTTAATGCAAAATTACCATATTATTTACCCTCCTAATGCCATATAATATTCATATATGTTACACAAGCTGCAACAGCCAATATCTGTAATAAGCTCAGACTTGGGAGAGAATGTTTGTTTTTTTTATTTAAAAAAAAAATGATTTTTTTTTTTGTATTTTTTTAATTGTATAAATATTATAACATTATCATTTTTGATTGTATGCCTAGAAGACAAAAACAAGCAATATTGGGAAGAATAATGCTGAAGCCTATCCCAGCTGACAATGGGCGAAAGGCAGACTACACCCCGAACTGGTTACACAGACACCGTCACTGAGCGGGAACCGATCACACGCTGCCCGCACATAATTCAGGCGTGTGTACCACTACACCATCAGTGACCCGCTTTAAGAATGCGTTTGTGAGATATGAGTTTAATCGTAAAAAACCCTGTTTTTGTTAGGAGTGCAGCCATTTTGCCATTTTCTGTCTAATGAAAATGACATCACAGTTGCTCAGGCCTCAGGTAACAACCAATCACAGTTTGCTTGTTTTCTGAAGCTGAATGATGATTGGTCACTGCCTGATCCCTGAGTAAATGTGATGTCATTTTCAGTAAGATCTACAAAACCAGGTGGATTTCATTTCTTAAAGCGGAAGTCAACCAAAACATTTTTTTTTCAAGAATATGTTCCCAACAGGCCCACTAGTTGGTACATGGCATTCTGACTAATTTTGCGTTTGTGGAATATAAATTAAGCAGCAAAATGCACTCGTTTTAGCCATCTCCAGGGGCGGCCATTTTGTCTTCTGTCGACTGAAAATGACGTCACAACTGACCAATCACGGCTGACCTGTTTTCTGAATCTGAGCCGTGATTGGTCGTTGTGAGCAGTTGTGGTGTAATTTTCAGTCAACAGAAGACAAAATGGTCGCCCCCAAGAATGGCTAAAAACGAGTGCATTTTGCTGTTTAGCTTATATTCCACAAACACAAAATGAATCAGAATGATGTGTTTCAACTAGTGGGCCTGCTGGGAACATATTCTTGAAAAAAATATGTTTGGGTTGACCTCCGCTTTAACTCATATTCCAAAAACACAATATCGATAAGAATGCCTTGTTTAGACTTGTGGGGCTGCACAGAACATATTACAGTGGTACCTCTACTTACGAACGTCTCGGCATACGAAATCTTCAAGTTACGAAATGCATCAACAGGAAAATATTGCTTCTTGTTACGAAATAAATTTCAAGATACGAAAGGTAAAAATACAGTATGGGCTGCCACTCGCAGCTCCGGAGTTTCCTGAACGTAACATACTCATAGCTGCTCTGCCATTGGCTAGCCTAGCATCTTCCTGGCAACCCATTGGCTAAGAGGGACCTCTACCGTATGTGTCTATGTGTGCAGATAGACAGGTAGATAGATAGATATGTGATAGATGTGATGTCTATGCAGCGTCCTCGTCAGTTGCCCCTCGGGCCATGAGGTGTTCCGATAGTTTTACGTGAATTAGAAATGAGGAAAAGAAAAAAAAGGAGAAAATTGTTTTTTTTTGTTCATACAAACAAAGCAAGAGATAATAGAAAAGTATGAAAAGGGGATGCGTTTGGTTGATCTCGCCAAAGAGTATGACCTTAAGGTATTGACAGTCGCCACGTTATTAAATTAGTTCTTTACAAAACGCCAGGCAAAAACCACTTCTGAGAGAGAACATGAACCAAAGAGGGCAAAAAGCGATGAGGACAGCAATTAAAAGGTAAACAACCATCATTGTTATTTACATTATGCACAACTCTCATTTATTGTGCAATAATCTAATTGTAACATGATTTGTTGCATATTTTGATGCATTTTTATGCTTTATAAAACCTTTATGTCTGAATATTGGGGGGCTTGGAACGGATTATGGCATTTACATGGAAAACGCGTCTCTACTTACAAAATGTTCTACTTAAGAAATTTCTTCCAGGACCGTAAGTAGAGGTACCACTGTATTGTAAAGATTTTGGGAGGGGTTGACTTCCCCTTTAACTGCAGGATGAACAACAAAATTATAACATTTGTACACTCTCCCCAATAATCTATTCAACACAGAACTATTAGGTGTGCAGATGTTTCTGAAAGTCTGTTCCCATGCAGCCACTATCTTTCTGAAAACGACCTTAGCAGGACCCTTGCTGCTTTGTTTGCAAAGCTTGCGTTTTTTGTTTTGACTAGCAATGTCAGCAACAACTCCCCTGCCTTCTGAAAACATACTATACCTCTTTTTGGGAATAGATTAGAAATTATTTACATATTTTTGTGTTTTTTTTCTGAGCAAAGAGATAATATTTTACAAATTTGGGCCGAAGCAAGAAAATGGTAAGTTCACAAATAAATGAATAAATAAAGAGAGTCCATTTTTTTACTTTCCCAAGGTTTCAATGGGTTCTCAGCCGTATAATTAATCTGATTTAATGCCAGATGTCAAAAGCTCATTGTGTTGGCTGGATTCTGATGCCCTGCTATTGAGCTCTCTTGGCATTTATAGGAAATCAAAGTCACCTGTGGGAACTCATCTGATTTCCTGCACTAAATGTGTCTTTATATATCTCAGCACCATTGATATGAAGGCGATCTAAGCGGGGGGCAGTGCATGTATTGATTGGAATATGGATTCTGGCCTTGTAAAGGAAGACAAAGCACTCAGCAAGCCTACTGGCCTTCAGCCACTCTGGCATACCTCAGTTAGGTTTCCTAACGAGTTGCATTGTTGGACATTTTTCAGCGAGAGAAATTACAGAATCAATGGAAAATGACTTGATACAGTGAGAGGAGAAAGAAGATTGGGTGAAGGATGATGAAAGAGGCTCAGAGAGACATGGATTGTATTTAGGGCTGGATTGCATTTTCAGGGGAAAGAGGAAGGTGCCATTTCCATATAATGCAGACATTCATCCCACACCGCATACGTCAAATCTAAAAGCTTTTCTCTTTTCTCTCTCTTCTTTTTTACCATACAGATGTGCTGTGGACTGCCTCCAATTTCTTCTCCTGCTGTTCAAATTCCATGGCCAATAAAACCTGCACTTCCTACTGCTCTTGTTACCACTGATCCCAGAGAGCCAGATATGGTTTACAGCTAAATCACACGTTCCTGTTCTTGGCTCTCCCTTCATCATTATTCTCCAACCTCCTGTCAATCACCATGGCGTGCTTCCTGGCATCCGCTTTTCTTTTCGTTCTCCAGACGTTTGCTGCCCCACCTCAGTCAGGCGTTAGTTTGAACAGGATAGATCTTAACAACGATGAAGATATGGCCTTGTCTCCTCCACCAGGGACAAGCAAAAGACCCCCGCATAGCATTATAATTGGGGTACGTAAAGGAGGTACAAGAGCACTGCTGGAAATGCTCGACATACACCCCGAGGTTGCTGCTGCTGCAACTGAGGTGCATTTCTTTGACTGGGATGAGAACTACGACAAAGGTTTAGAGTGGTACCGCGAGCTGATGCCCTACTCATACCCGCACCAGATAACCGTAGAGAAAACCCCGGGATACTTCACATCGACTCTTGCACCCGAACGCATCTGCACGATGAACTCATCCATGAAGCTGCTCCTGATCTTGCGCGACCCGGCTGAGCGAGTTGTCTCAGACTACACTCAGGTGTACTTCAACCGCCTGGAGAACCACAAACCAGTTCAGGCTATCGAGAACCTTCTAGTGCGAAACGGTGCCCTGAATACCCGCTACAAGGCCATTCAAAGGAGCTTGTACGACATTCACATGCGCAACTGGCTGCGTCATTTCCCTCTGGAACAGATTCATATTGTCGATGGGGATTTGCTCATTCATGACCCCTTGCCAGAACTTCAAAAAGTGGAGCGGTTCCTCAATTTGCCTCCCAGGATAGTCGCCTCCAACTTCTACTTCAATCAGACTAAGGGATTTTACTGTATTCGAAGCGATGGTCGAGAGCGATGTCTGCACGAGTCAAAGGGGCGGCCGCACCCTGTGGTCAACAGTACCGTGCTCCAACAACTCCGTTCTTACCTGCAGGAGCACAACAGAACCTTCTTTAGGCTGGTGAAGCGCACCTTCAATTGGCAATAATAAAACACCAGTACATACATACTACTCAAAGGAGGCAGTCTGTAAGAAGGTCAAAATGAGACCTAAAGCACTTTACAGAACAGACATTTAAAGCCTCTCAGTTTCTAGACTTGTCTTCTCTAGTTCCTGCTGACTCAATAACTACTTTTACACAATAAGGAAAGATTCTTCAAGGTTTCTCTTTGCTGTGAGCACATAACTGATCAAATGAACTTGATAAACCTTTTCCCCCCATCTCTGTCTTGTTTGATACCCTTGTTCTTGATAATAAATTGTTCTTTTAAATGTGTCTGGCATGCCAGTATATTATGTTTGTCGTTCTCTGCGTTTCTTCGTAAGTAAGCCTTCTGTTTTAGCAGAGGTGTTGCTGTGGTGAAAAAGTAGACATTAATGCAAGGAAATGGGTACCCTGGAGCACAGCTTCAGTAGTACAGGAATCACTAATGGTTTTGGACACTGAAGGTAGCCTATGCCCACAGCTGAATCAGTTAATCCGAGTCAGTCTGCTCAGATCCCAAGAGCTTTCCTTGCATTTCACTGCTGCTCTGCTCGTCTTTATACTCAGGTGTTAGAAATGTGTAAAATGTCTGTAAAACATTTTCCAACCTTAAATGGGTTATTGTATCCTTTTTTTCTACACATCACTTTCCTGAATAGCATTTAGAAGGCCAATTTCCCCGAAACATCATTTCATGCTATACACAGCATAGGTCATGTTTCTTTCATTGATTTGGTTCTGAACAACAGCCGAAGTTGCGACTCTACTGGGAGCTGATAAAAATGCAGTCTCTTTGCTGTCTGCAGGACTCGGTGTCATAATTGTACCCAGGGCAAATGTCTATTGATGTTCGCTATATGGGCTCTTGTATAGTGTATATAGTGCTGAACACATTTATTAGACCACTACTCAATTGTTTATGCAGCTGTCCCAAATTAGCACTAATGATAATTACAAACTAAATTTATGTTTTCTGTAATGGCTAACATAACAGTATGTAGAAGCCTTCTCATCACAATGATATTTTTAGTACTAAAAATATCATTATGATTTTTATCCATTTTCAAATTGACTTTAAAGAAAAAAAAAAAAAAGCATATTACTTACCGATTAATGTCAAACTATACAGGTAGTTATTTTTGTTTGCATTCCTGAAAAAAATGTTTTAGCACTAAACCAGTGAACCATCTCAAATTTTGGTAAGTTTTATTCAGTTTGAAATTTCTTGTTCCTGCTCAAGACACAATAAAACTTCTAGAGTTTATCCAAATTCAAATTTCAAAGTCAACCCAAACATATTTTTTTCAAGAATATGTTCCCAGCAGGCCCACTAGTTGAAACACGGAGTTCTGATTAATGTTGCGTTTCTGAAATACAAGTTAAGCAGCATAATGCACTTGTTTTTTGCCATCTCTGGGGGCGGCCATTTTGTTTTCTGTCGACTGAAACTAACATCACAACTGCTCACAAC
>NC_141227.1:7372500-7377500 GCF_054856515.1 Filicampus tigris | reverse complement strand
GTACAAAACTACCTCAAAAACTGGGCTGTTGTGTACAAAACAATGCAAGAAGGTGGGTCAAATTGACGCAATTTGTGTATTGGTCCATTTTTTACCCCAAATTGTGTTATTTTTAACCCAACTGTTTTTAGAATGCAGAGTCGGTGTCAGAGCATGTCCAGCGGGGAGAGCAGTTGGTCAGCACAGGGGGCCACGTCCTGCCGCTGACCTAATATTTGCTCATATTTGTTTTCAGTCAACAGCTAACTCACTAGTCTGTCTTTCACACCCAAAAAGACTCACATTTAACATGTAGCACTATGAATTGATATACTGCAGCCATTTAACGGTAAATTAAGCATGGAGCCGTGAAGGTGCAAAATGTTAGGCCAAGTTTGAAGGCTCACAACATCAGCATGTGATGCGCATGTACAGTAGTTTGCCAGGATGTGACAAGTCCATATACAACACCGTTTTTGTTTTATTTATGTTGTTTTATCTCAAGCTCACTGACTTATACAGGTAGATTTATGCATAGGTTAAAAAAAAAGTCAAGTTTGGCATGAAAAGGCTACATTGCATGAGGTGGTAGTACAATGGGCACAGTAACTTGTGGGGGCCCCCACGCCACCTCCTATGATGCTGACACACAGTTATATGTTTTACATGAACACGGATGCATATGTATACTCTGTTCTATTTGATGTCAGGAGACAAACAAAACAGTGCACAGGGAATTCTCCCTTTTGCTCACCAGGGGGCACTTGCATACCAGAATAACTCGGGGCCACAGTTCAATGAGAGAAAATGTAGTTAAAATACTGTATTCTTTCTAAAATCCCTTTTTGCACAAAGAGGCAAAATACTTGTGTCAGTGAATTGTATGCAGTAACCCTGGATGATATCTGTCTGTTTTACATGGTACGTTTACCCAACAAAAACACAATCCTTCCCATTACCTTTTATTTCCCTGTGAGAATTATAGTTGAACCGCTCAATATTCACAAAGGTGCGATAATTGCTCCCAAAATGAGAGCACATAGTGACTAAATTCCCTTTTGTAGCATTCATTTATTTGTTCCAAACTAGCTGTGCTTGCTGGAAGAAACTGACTAGATGTGCATATGTAGCATGTCTTATACTGCACTAAGAAAAACTTTAGATAGTAACTATTCAACACACGTTGCTTCAGGACAGAGACACTGAACTTTAAGAACAGTCATTTCAAGGCACCAATACTGACAAGTGGCCAAAATTGATTGAGTCGCTTGTCACTGCATGTCTCTGATAAATGCCAGTCTGAAGTGTAATTAAAGTTTGGAGGGGTGAACCAGAGCAATCTGCAGTAGGTGTTTTGCTGGTCTTGTCATTCTCAGAACCTTTAATGATCTGTCTGGATTGTGATTGATGAAGTGCTTCATCAAATCAAAGTGCAAGGAACACTCTCTGCTTGCAAAACAGAACATAATCTTCAGTAATGGACGAAGACTAAACGGCACCGTGCTATGTTTACAACACGTTGCACACTGGTTTACGTTATCATAATGATCCAATCCCTCCTAAACATGTATCCCACTGTTTTGTTTTCCTTTGTGATGAACAAATAATTCATTTGTTTGTTGCTCTTTGTTACATTGCCTCAGGTACAGAGGGTGTATGTTTGATGACATCCCGTGGCCCTCAAAAGGAGGAAGGCTGCAGCGGCATCCGACTCGAGGGAGGAGAATAAGAACGTGCCTGCTTATTTGCACGGCATTATGAATATCTCTGATTAATCCTTTGAGGTGATGAAAAAGATATTAGCAAATGTAGAGGAGTGATTAGAGTTCATGGCGATGACAAAATATGTGATAGGAGTTGCACAATGTTGCACAAGTAGGACTACATCCTGATGTTTTTATGCAACAAACAGTAGTTGCTGTTTTGCAGAGAATGAGGTGGAAGCGGCGTCTGGAGCGACAACAAAGCATCCCCGTTCTGAGAAGCATGATTGTGAGCTGGCTTCACAAAAACATGTCTTTATTTTCATTATAAGCTATAGTTTCTATTTTATTATACATTGTATGTACTGTACTGTGAAAAATGAATGTTAATAAATCAACAGCAGATAACCGGTGAGACATTTCAGATCTAAAAAAAAAATGCTCATCATGTGATGTCCTATAGGCCTACTGGTCTGCAAGTTGAATGTTGAAAATACAGAGCATTGAAGATTTCACACTTTTCAGATGCAGGATGTCTAATATTTTGGGCTGCTCAACATCTAAATTGCGTATATCTGATGTTTAATAAATACTTGATTAAATTGATTATAATAATAATTTTTATAAACTAAATATGCATTATCACAGACTTGTGATAGATGTGTTTACATTCCCATTTTGGTGCTCTCAGTGCTTTTATTACTGAGGCCTTGAACTATGAAGTGTTTCAAGGGTCCAATTTACTCCCAAGCATCAAACAAACAAGCCGTCAGGACAGTAAATCTTGCATTGCTTTACAGGCTCATTGATATGTTGTTAATGCACAGAGCTGGAGAAGATCTTATTGAAGAATGCTCGGGATTCTGCAACACCTCTGTAGAAATTACTCTCGACTGTCTTACATGACAGTGTACGACCAGCCTTATAGCACTTTAATAAAATGTTATCTTATATATCTCTGAGACCTCTTTAAAAAAAGTCTTGACCCATGTGAGGTAATTCACAAAAATTCTGCTACTACTCAGAAAGCTGTAAACTAAACTGTTGACAAATTAACTATTTGACATTTTGGGACATGTTTTTGTGCCAATCACAGCTCAGATTCAGAAAACAGGTCAGCCGTGATTGGTCATTGTGAGCAGTTGTGATGTCATTTTCAGTCGACAGAAGACAACATGGCCACCCCCAGAGATGACTGAAAATGAGTGCATTTTTCTGCTTAACTTATGTTCCACAAACGCAAAATTAATCAGAATGCCGTGTTTCAACTAGTGGGCCTGCTGGGAACATATTCTTGAAAAAAATATTTGGGGTTGACTTCAGCTTTAAGTAATGCAGATTTACAAAATATATATTTCACGTTGGATATCAGTCAATAGTTGCTGTGTTATACTATAAACATTTTCACATTGGAAATGTTGAATTCTTTCATGACCAAAATAACAGCTAACTCCCACCATGCTAACTACTATCTAGCCTGGAGGCTAGTGTTAGGCAACGTTGATGCTGTTTTAGCTAAGGTAAGATGTCAATTATCCCAGGTCATTAAGTGAAACGTTTTCGTTTTTATTTCCGTTTGTAGAACACAGTTGGGAAATTATCCAATGCCAAGTATTTTGGACAAAAAATGTTTACGTTAATTTATCTATGCCGACCACATATAGCTACAGGTAGCACAACCAAATGCTCTTCCACTAGGATCTAGTGTAGATGACAAAAGGTACATAATCAACCTGTGTCTCCACTTTTTGTGAATCGATTTGCTAAGTGCTGTGCCGTGAAATGTGCCTTGGCTCAATAAAGGTTGGGAAACACTGGTCTAGGGATTGCAGTTGTCCACTTCGTGTTGTATCTTTGCTACTGCTTCCATAAGTTCCTTATACTTTGTCAACTTTTTAGCCTTCATCTTAGCACATTTAAGGAGATTGTAAATAGATAGCATAGCTGGTAATATATGTTATAGGGATACACAGGAAAAAAAACAGTCAACAAAAATGAAGAAATCAATGAAAATGACACTAGCCAGTCGCCGAGTCTGTTTCAAGCATTGCTTATCCTCCCAATCTGGACCTTCAACATGGCAGAAAAATACAGATGACATGATCTAAATGTGTCAATCCACATCAAACGTTATTGTCTTTGTTTTTGCTACAACTCTGATTACTTTGTGTCCTCGAAACACAGTACATGAATGCTACAGGAGACAATCCATATTCACATAAATGCAGATACATTTATCAATAGATTTATGAGTTTTTTGTGGCACTCCTCCCATAAAAACTACCAAACAAACAGAATATAGTTTAGTTTCAAGATGACATACTGTAGAAACCCACACTTGGCTTGTCTTATTTATACAGTACGATCCCCTGCACACGCAGTTAGTGTGTGTGTGTGTGTGGGGGGGTGTGGGGGTGTGTGCGTGCGTGTGGTGTGGGTGTGTGTGTGTGTGGGGGGGGAGTGCTGATAGAGCACACAGAAACATGGTGTCTGTTCCTAAGGCCTGAGCCACCTCACTTTCCCAGCCTCCTTTATCCCTCAATCCTCCCTGGCAGCTCATGTCTATTCAAATCAAGTGCTGGCAGAACTGTGACAGAAAGCATTTCGCTGCGGAATATGAAATATTAGTTCCTTTGGGTGTACAGTAATGCCCAGAGTCCCTGTTCTGATTCCTCCACAGCCAAACAACAACAAAAGTCTAAGAGCACAGCCATGGCAGCAAAAATCCCATTTATAGCAACCCACAGGAGGCCAATGTCACATTTTGCTATTTCCAGACCTTGTAGAAAGGGGCAAAAGGGAGCTTGCCAAAGCGAGAATGTCTTACTTCAAGTCTGTCAGTCTTTTTTCAGTTTTCTCTGTCAGATGGGATTCTGGCTTGTGTTGGGTACTGCTTGGCACATCTTTTGTTCATTCATCTTCTTCTTCTGGACTTTTTTCATGGCTGCTTGGCTCCAGTTCAGCAGAGGAAGCTTATATTTCATAAAGTCATCCATCAGCACTGCCTGAATTTCATTGTAACAGCTCCTTCATGTAGTGAATATGATTCTTAAACTAATACATTTTTATTTTTCAGTAACAAATGAAGAATGTGACTCGATCACCTTGCTATGTCTTCACTTCATAACAGCATGCACGTGTTTCTTTTCGAAGTACAGACAGATTAAGATCTGTTGAAAAGATACTTCAGCGGAAATGATAACATCAGCTCAGACACCCTGAAGTCTTCACGAGTAAGCAGTCCTTTGAGGTGTGCTAATCCACTCGCCGAAAGGCCAAATTTAAGAGAGCAGTCAAGCAAGAAGAGACAAACAATTG
>NC_141227.1:7362500-7370000 GCF_054856515.1 Filicampus tigris | reverse complement strand
CTGATTGCAGGAATGAAGAATGTCAGCAAAGACTTTTAGGCGTGAGTCTGTGAGTCTGCTCTCTTGAATTTGACATCTAACCCCTTTGCTGTTATTTAAACATTCAAACCTCCTCTAATCTTAGGAGACTTCTAAAATGTCTGAAAACATCCTGTTTTAAAACAGTGTGACTGTTGCTTGTGCACTATATGTCACTTATACAGTGCACATGATGCACAATGAATTCTATTAGGCTGTGGTGCCAACATCAACTTATTTTTACTATTTTTTATTTTACTTGCTTTATAACTTATTTTACACATTCTACTGATGCACATTGGGGGCTCGTAGGACTGTGAATTTCAAGATTAATATGATGCTGTCCATATTTTATTATTGTAGTTTTAGTCTGTTTTAGTCTTTAGTATGGAGCTATACTGCATCATACTGAGAGCTGTTTTCTAATAGTGATGGGAAAATGAAGCTTCAAGATGCTTTATGATCCAGTTGTTCTGTTTATTGAGGCCTAAATACTCTCTATTCAACATAGGGATGTACACTGACTTGTCATAATACAACAAAAATACAACTGGTTCATGAAGCATCTTGAAGCTTAATTTTCCCATCACTAGTTTGCAATATGGTGAATCTAGTGTAACATAATACAACAATCATAATCTTAGAAACACATTTCTGTAGAGACCACAGTTCTATAACATTGCTAAGCATCCACAATAACAAACATACCTGATCAAAACGGGATATAACACCTTAGAAAATGCCTCGTTTTAATAGAGTGCATGTATTGGTTGTCCTTTGTTTTTGCTTTTACCAACATTGTGTCTGGTAAGTGCACCCCAGCAAGACAAAAATAAACCTTTTGGTTCCATGTGGCATCATGTAGTATTTGGATTGTTCAAAACAGCACACTTTATACCAAACAATCAATATGTCAGCTTTTCACAAAGAAAACATGCCCTGTGAGCCAAATCCCCTAAAAAATGGAATTCATTTAATTTCTACTGTGCTGCCCTTTCTTCCTGCCAGCCTTTGCCTGCCTGTTATTTGATCCAGGGTCCTCCCAGACCTCAAAACACCGACAAGTTGATTCTGTGCAAACAGAGAAACAACTAGAATGAACAATCAGCTATATTTGCTGGACTCTGCGTGTCCACAGTGAGTTTGCACCTTCTCTTTTTCATCATAAAGTGTATACAAGTGAAGTCATGTTCGGTGTATGAACAAATAATCATTCTTTTAAGCGGGTGATTTAATTGGTTTGTACCTTGCTCCTCTCAACGCTGCATCCTTTAACTAATATAACTACTGAAGACATCAGCGTATAAGCAATTATATCAACTGTTGTCCTCAAAGTGGTCACACGACTAAAGATGGATTATTCGCAGTCCAGTTGCTTTTATGTTTTTCATAACATAAGGAAAACTTTGTAATAGTCCCGGGTAATTGAAAAGTGTTTTGCGTGTGCATGCATGCAAGCGTGCGCTTGTGTGTTAATGTGCATACATGCATGTGTCTGTCAGCCCAAGCAAGATCTGGCATCCTCAGCAGGAATTGTGTTTATCTAATAATGAGGGACACACAGGATGCCTCCACACTCCATCTTGCACCACTTCGACCAAAATAGGCGTTCTCGCTTCTTTTACAGTCTCAATGCAAGTCAACTTTCACTGAAGCAATAGCTACCTTGAATCACCCCATAAATCTAACACTGGTCATTTCACTGACAGCCCATTTCCCAACCTTTAGCACACGACAAAGAGGTAAAGTTGAATCATGGGACAATGTCACAATGGCATCAACGTTGGGCTTTTCAGAGTAATTTCACAGATTTCTATTATTAGCTTGTGCAGCCAGCTTTCGACTGCCTGGTGCTTACACCCTCTATATAGTATGTGTCAAAACATATTAATCAAAAGTTAACAATTGATTTAGTATTTGGAGGAGTTCAAATATTGTCATTACCGGTAACTTATTCAGTTCCAGGAAAAGAGCGCACTGTCATTATGACACTAGTTTAGACATTCACACCTTTATGACAGTGACATTCCTTGCTGAGAATGATACACTTTGTGTACCTAATGAAGTGTCCTGTGGATGCTACACCTGCATTCTTCAGTAAAAGTCATGGGGAAGCCAAAGTGAGGACTGTTGACATCTGTGGTTGCTCTCTCACCTTAATAGAAATTAGTTTAAAAGGAAAATGATCAACTTCAGTGATCCTACAATGCCTGTGCACTGCAACAGGTCCAGATCAAGGCAAAATGAACCAGATCATCTTGACCTGATTTACTGGGTGTTTAATCATGTTGCTATTCAGATGTTGTGACACCATATCATCTACATGGTCGTGGCCGGCAGGCACCTTTACTCTGGAAATGATATTTTGTGAAGAACGTAAGTGGTTGCTAAAAGCTGTGACAATGTTGCGTGACAAAAATTCCTTGCTAATCTATGAATGCAAGCGCAGATGAATACGCAGACACACACACACACACACACACACCCACACCCACACACCACACACACATATCTGCAACCTTCATTCCCTTCTGTGCTACAGTATCAGTGGTTGGAGTACTCCCTGTTCTCTGGAGGACGCCCGGAAGCCACCCTGCTACACACCTTATCTCTGAGTTCCCACCACTAGCAGAAAGGGAGGTCTTTAATTTGACGCTTATCATTCTAGTGAGGGATTTGAGATGAAATAAAGGGTATGTGTGTGTTTGCCGTAGAATGCCACAGGCCCACAGCACCACTTTCCCATGCCTACGTTTGATCATTAGTACACACACACACACAAACACAGAATAGACGACTGAAATGCACCCGACTGTAGGCTTGGTACAATATGCCCCCGAAATTTGCTTGGATGTAAAGAATGATTTTACTTGAAAAAAAAAATTAAGAGAAAACTCTATTTGTTTTTCTGCATCTTAAGTGAGAGCATTTACCTTTATTTATATACTTACTTGAGCCAGTAAATGCAATTAAAATACAGTTTGAATTACTGCAAATTGAGAGGCCCCACATGAATATATGGTGTCATTATTAAGTTACAATGTTGTCGTATTGACATTACACATTCACAGTAATTACACGATATGGACATGACAATCGGCCCCTGTAAAAGAAATGAAATATGATGTTGGTTTCGTTGAGGTATGTCTGGGAGAATGTACCTGTTCTAGTTCATCCCAAAAGCATTCAGTGGCATTAAGGTCATTGATGTCATTCTTCAATAGCCAACTCATTCAACCGTGCCATTATTGAGCTTGCTTGCAATGGAACAGAAATCGTCCTTAATAAACCAAATTGTGGCAAAATAATATGGTAACCAATGGCTATTATGTGGAAAGCACTCTTGCCCACACATTCACTTATCAGTTAATGGAATAAGAGGTAAGCGTCCATACATTAATTATCTTCAATATGTTTTTTTAATAATGACTGATTTCCCATGTATCCCTGGTTTTCTCCCACATCCACAAAACATGCATTTTGGATTACCGGTAATTAAAGACTAACGTGTCCATCCAGTAGGTGTGAAGATAATGGGAGAATGGATGTCTAATCTAGATCATCAGATGATGATGATGATGATGATGATGATCATCATCATCATCCCGGGTGGTCATGGTAATAATAAAGACGCTATTCTTCTTATAATAATTAAAAAAAATCACATTACAAGACATATTTGTCCTTTTTTAGAGTTGCACTAAAAATGAAATTTGCCTTGTAATAGAGTTGCTGACTACCATTTTGATTTGCAAAATATACTGCAATATATTTCCTTATTGAATCTTGGAATTAAGATGCAAATAGAAACTATATTAATTGAGCAGTCAAACCCCCCGCCACACACACAAATTATTTCCAGTGTTGAATATATTAATATAACCATTATGCTGTTACACTCCAGCGAATTAAAAATGCATTCTGATTATTCTACTGGAGAGAGTTTTGTTTTTAGTTTGGGGGACAAGGGTGCTCATGGGAGCCTAAACACTCATCTGCATTGCCAAGAAGACACAGTACAGGAAAGCTGGAGACAGACAACATCTCAGTCCCACCCTGTTGGTGGGTACCTGGAGACTCACACACTTTTGAAGTGGTAATCTGCCAGCTCCAAGAGGAGGCATGCCAAATTGAAATGTCTTTTGACAAAGACAGTCATTGTAGTTGCCCTGAGGAGTATAAGGAGAGGGAGAAACATGTAGAAACAGACACAAAACGAGCCATCATGACACTGTTTTTGAAATGCACATTTTGGGGAAATGACGTTTGATTACCAGACATGTCATGATAGTCATCATAAATTTTCTGTTGACAATTTTACAGATGCCGTCAGCAGTGTGCAGTAATATTGTAGCAAAAAATCTTGTTGAAGTTGGGATTAGTGCCTTGGGCTTTGAAACGTCAGCCATGTCAGTGCATTGCTACTTTGCAGCACACTAAAAATGATCAGATAATGTTTATTTGTAGACATCACTTTACAATGCTGATTAGATTTGTTATTGTTATGGGAGCCTGGGATAAAAACATTGCTTCAGGCCATTATCTTTAAACCGGAGAAAAAATTGAACTTATTGCGTTGTTTTATTGTGTATTCTCTATGCAGAATGTGCTAAATTTCTGTAAATGTGATATGGTCATCAAAGGATTTACTAAAAGACCTTGAAAATACTTTTACTCATGAATTAATCATGCAAGTGGACAAATAATAACATTCCCAAACTGAGACAACCTTTCTAAATGACACCAATGTGCTCCACATTATTTTAGCGGAAGTCAACGGAAACATTTTTTTTTTTCAAGAATATGTTCTATGCAAGCCCACTAGTTGAAACAGGACATTCTGATAAAAATTGCATTTGTAGAATAAGTGTAATCCACTCGTTTTTAGACATCTCTGGGGGAGGCCATTTTGTCTTCTGTCGACTGAAAATGACATCACAACTGCTCACAACGACCAATCACGGCTCAGATTCAGAAAACAAGTCAGCTGTGATTGGTCGTTGTGAGCAGTTGTGATGTCATTTTCAGTCGACAGAAGACAAAATGGCTGTCCCCAAAGATGGCTAAAAATGAGTGCATTTTGCTGCTTCATTTATATTCCACAAAGGCAAAATTAATCAGAATGCCATGTTTCAACTAGTGGGCTTGCTGGGAACATATTCTTGAATAAAATATGTTTGGTTTGACTTCCGCTTTAAAGGGGAAATCAACCCAAACATATTTTTTAAGAATATATACTATGCAGGCCCACTAGTGGAAACAAGGAATTCTGATTGCCCTTTAAATAGTTTTAATACAACCAACAACTACCTACTGCAGAAAAACATGGTTTTAAGAGGAAGGAAGAAATGTTATACCAACAGCGACATTCTTATTGCTTTCAGAACACGTGCTCAGTACGGTTCCCTGAATTATTTCCTTAGCTGCGTTTGAGAGGCAGAGCTCCAAGTTGGGGTCAACTAACCATCTGCTTGGTTATTCTCATCCTCTCACCAATGTAAATACACACTGCACACGCTGGATAGAGTACAAATAATGCAAGCTTTTAGCCTCAGAAGCCTCAACTCCAAGCTCTCATTGGAAAGGCAGGCAAAGCAGCGGCGGAGCCCCTTGGATGCGTTTGTCACGTCACAACGTTATTGGTGCCATTTGTCATGCAGATTGGTCCTCATATCTCATATGTGGAGCCTCACGAGGGCCCCACTCCCCATTTGCTGAGCTATTACTCCACAACACTGAAATACAGTACAATGACAATTATGGAAGGAATGTTCGCAATCTCAATTCTGGCCTTCTTATGTGGACCTTACATGTTTTCCCAATGGTTGCGTTGGTTTTCTCTGGGCACTCCGGCTTCCTCCCACATCCCATAAACATGCTTCTTAGGTTAATTGAAGATTATACTCTGTCCATAATTGATTTAGCTGGAGAATAGTCAAGGGTGTACAACACCTCTCCCCACCCAGTCATCTGAGATAGGCTCTAGGTCACTTACAACCCTAATGAGGACAAACAGGACAGAAAATGATGGTGGTAGAAGACAAGTTAATACTGATACTGATGGGTGCATTCACTACAGACAATTATCTTGGTAATCACCGTTGCTTTTAACTTTAGCTGTTGACATAAACCGTACACAGGATGCTGGTTTGATAAATGGGGTAAGAAGTGGAGATCTGCACACTGGTGGAGCTAGGATTTTATTTTCCTTGTGGGGGGAGGAGGAGGGGCCAAGGATATCTCAGTGGGTCAGCACAACAAAATTTTTTTTTTTTTTTTTTACAAATCCCAAAAACCTTTCCAAAAACGCTGATAAAAAAATTACATATTATATATTCCTTTCGGGGGACAGTGTTGTGAGGCCAGAACGTTCTGTTGTGTGTTAGGCTTGAGGTGGAAGGACCCACGAGCAGACAGATGTTAAAGTAACAAATAAACTTTAATAAAAAAGAACCAAAGTCACAAAGTAACTGAGGACCGGGCGTGGCAGCGACTGAGCTCTCAAGACTTGGGGCTGTGAGAGAAGAAAGAAGAAATGAGTCCAAAAATGAAGCACTGGGTTAACCCAGGTAATTAACTAAAAATCACTAGTACACACTAGGAGGAACAACAAAGTGCGACAGAGGAAAAACTCAACACGAGGAATCAACTCGAGCTCTTACTTTGTTAGCAGAAGGTGAATACAACCTGTTCCTTTGCAGGTGACAAGACATTCTGGCGAGGAGTAGAGATTTGACCGGAGGCTGAATACTGGATGAGATGAGTGATGGAGAACAGGTGTGAGAAGCCCTGAAAACAAAAACAAAAACCAGCCCTGGAAAGAGAACTGCAAATACTTCAAAATAAAAGGGAACAGCAAACTACTCACAACAGGAAATGTGAAAAAAAAATCCCAGAAAATACCCATAAGTCAATTATCTGGTCTGACACCTAGGGCGGTGCAAGCATATTTCCGGGGGGGGGGGGGGGGGGGGGTGCCCCTGCGCCCCCCTTAGCTCCGCCAGTGAATCTGCACAGAACAGTGAAGCAAATGGCATTCTCAATAAACTAAGATGGTAAGTTTTTACATTTCATAGCAGCATTCCACTGAAGTCATTCAGAGTCCATAAAGGTGCTAAGAGTGTTATATAAACCTCAGGTTGTCACAGATCAACAAAAATCTAGTGGAGGCAATAAGACTGTTGCACATGTTTGTTTTGCTGGGGCTCAGGGGATAAATTCCCATCCCGTCAATGTGTCAACTTTTTAAACTGCATGTTACGTCAGCAAACTTTTGATGAGTAAACTTGCTCTGTCGCTGATGAACAACTCAGCTTGTGGCTCCTTTCTACTGAGTGAGATATTTTTTGCTTATTTTTGCTTAACTCTGCAAATTCGCCCCAAACAGCCTGGGAAAAAAAGTGGATTCAAAAAAAGATGCATGCTAAAGTGTGCCCAATTAAAAGCAGTTCTCCCCAGGAGATAGGGTGTAAATGAGTCCCA